>NC_053025.1:584999860-585025097 GCF_003073215.2 Triticum urartu
ATAAAGTCCATGCCAAGTTTATCCCACTTCCATTCGGGTATCGGCATAGGCTGTAACAATCCTGCTGGCTTCTGATGTTCTGCCTTAACTCTCTGACATACATCACATACGGCTACATACTCGGCAATATCCTTCTTCATACCAGTCCACCAGAAACGTTCCTTCAAATCCAAATACATCTTGGTGTTTCCGGGGTGTATCGAGTATGGTGAGTCATGGGCCTCTTGAAGTATTAACTTCCTGATCTCCTAGTTGTTTGGCACATAAACTCGGTCCTCAAACCATAGGGTATCATGCTCATCTTCATGAAAACCTTTGGCCTTTCCTTTTCCCATCTTCTCCTTTATCTCGGCAATCTCTTTATCATCTTTCTGAGCTTCCCGAATCTTGTCCAGCAATGTCGACTGAACCTCCATTGTGGCAATGAACCTTCTAGGTACAATCTCTAATCGAAGTTCCATGATGTCCTTTGCTAATTCCTTCGGCAGTCCTTTACTTTCAAGGATATTAGCATAACTTTTCGACTCAATGCGTCTGCTACGACATTGGCCTTTCCTGGATGATAGTGTAGCTTCATGTCATAATCCTTTATAAGCTCCAACCATCTCCTCTGCCTAAGGTTCAGCTCCTTCTGGGTGAAGATGTACTTCAAACTCTTGTGATCCGTGTACACATCACAACGGTTTCCAATATGGTAATGTCTCCAAGTCTTCAACGCATGCACTACGGCCGCTAGCTCTAAATCATGCGTAGCATAATTCAACTCATGAGGTTTTAGTTGTCGTGAGGCATACGAAACAACTCTTCTGTCCTGCATAAGCACACATCCAAGTCCTAAGCGAGAGGCGTCACAATACACTTGGTACTCCTTATGTATATCTGGCAGTACTAGCACTAGGGCTGTAGTCAAACGTTTCTTCAACTCCTGGAAACTTGCTTCACAATCTTCTGTCCATTTAAACTTGGTATCCTTCTTCAACAGTTCAGTCATTGGTTTTGCAATCTTGGAAAAATTCTCAATGAATCTCCGGTAGTATCCTGTGAGTCCAAGAAAATTGCGGATCTCGCTAACTGAGGTGGGTGCCAACCATTCAGTGACAGACTGAACCTTGCTGGGGTCTACTGCTATACCTTCTCCTGATATAACATGTCCAAGGAATCCAACTTCCTTCAGCCAAAACTCGCATTTGCTAAACTTAGCATACAACTGGTGTTCCTTGAGCTTCTCGAGAACTAAACGCAAATGCTCTTTGTGCTCTTCCTCGTTCTTCGAGTATACCATGATATCATCAATAAACACCACAACAAACTTTTCCAAATACTCCATGAACACCTTGTTCATCATGCTCATGAAATAGGCAGGGGCGTTAGTCAGTCCAAACGACATGACCGTGTACTCGTATAATGCATATCGCGTTGTGAACGCCGTCTTTGGTATGTCCTTCTCTCGTATCTTCAACTGATGATACCCTGATCGTAAATCGATCTTTGAGAACACTTTAGCTCCTTGCAACTGATCAAACAGATCATTGATCATCGGCAGTGGGTACTTGTTCTTTATCGTCACTTCATTCAAGTCTCGATAATCAACAACCATCCTTAGGGATTTAGCCTTCTTCTCAACCAAAAGTACTAGGGCTCCCCAAGGTGATGAACTTCTTTGGATGTATCCTTTCTCCAATAACTCCTTGATCTATTTCTTAATTTCCTCCAGATCATTCGCGGGCATCCGATAGGGTCTCTTGGATATTGGTCCTGTTCCTGGTAACAGCTCTATCAAAAACTCAATGTCTCTGTCCGGTGGCATGCCTGGTAAATCCTCTGGGAAAACATCCGGGTAATCCTTTACTACCGGCACTTCCTCCTAAACAACTCCCGTAAGGGCATTCACTTGGCTCCTTTTTGGCACATGCCTAGACACATACTTAATCCTTTTTCCCTCCGGAGTGGTGAGATAAATCGACCTACTCGCACAGTCAATGCTTCCTCCATACTTTGACATCCAGTCCATACCCAATATTACATCCAATCCTTACGACTCCAAGATAATTAGGTCGGACGGGAACACATGTGTGCCAATGGTTAAGGGTATCTCGTCACACCATCGGCTAGCCATATATTCTGCTCCGGGTGAACTCACTAAAAGAGGGGTCCTGAGGGTTTGGGTTGGTAGTTTAAACTTATCCACGAATCCCCTGGATATGTATGAATGCGATGCACCAGTATCGAAAAGAACAAGAGCGGTAAATGACTTAACCAAAAACTTACCTATTACCGCGTTCGGCTGCTCTTCAACCTCCTCCACGTTAACGTGGTTCACTTATCCTTTGTTGAATGGATTGGGATTCTTCCCAGTGCTTCCATTTCCGTTTCCATTCCTTCCTTCGGGGCAATCATTGGCATAGTGCCCTGTCTTCCCGCACTTAAAACAGGTAACCTGACTTAAGTCTCTTTTGGTGGGAGTGGACGGGTTGGAGCGGTTCTGATTGTTGTTAGCTCCGTTCCCATTCCCATTCTTAGCACCACTGTGGTTATGTGATCCTCCTCCAGTGTGGTTGTGACCCCCATGGTTGTGAACAAGTCCTCCCGAGTTCGGGGTTAGGCGAGGCTTCTGCTGAGCTCCTGAGTTATACTTCCCTTGTCCATACTTTCTCTTGCGGCTCTCAATCTGCTGTTCTTTCCCTTCAATCATAAGAGCCTTATCTACCAACTCCTGGTAGTTTTTGAAGGTTGCTACCATCAACTGCATGCTCATCTCATCATTCAGCCCTTCCATAAACTTCTCCTGCTTCGCGGCATCTGTGGCCACATCATCAGGGGCATAGCGTGATAACTTGCTAAACTCATCCATGTACTGAGCCACAGTACGGTTCCCCTGGCGTAGGTTGCGGAACTCCCGCTTCTTCATCTACGTAGCTCCAGTTGAGACATGGGCGGTGCGGAAAGCTTGCTGAAACTGGTCCCAAGTAACGTTGGCTACCGGAAAAGTGGTTGTGTAATTCTCCCACCATGAGGCTGTTGGTCCATCCAATTGATGTGCGGCAAAGTGCACCCTCTCAGCATCTGTGCAACCTACGGTGGTCAACTCCCTTCCTATACGGCATAGCCAATCATCAGCAACTATAGGCTCGGTGCTACTGGAAAACACCGGCGGCTGTAACCTTAGAAAACGGGCTAGGTTGTCCACTGGCGGTGGGTTGTTGTTGTTGTTGCCCTGGTTCTGAACTAGCAATTGCATCAAGGCATTCTGCTGCTGGATCAACTGGGTGAGCTCCGGCGGGAAGGCAAAACTGGTGTCACGTCTCGGAGGCATCTGATGGGTTTAGATGGAAGAGATTAGAATAGAAAAGGGGTCTAATGAGAAAAGCACTACCCATATGCACATGAGACAAACACAATCATTTCACTCAATCAATCAAGCAAGAACATACAAACGGTCTAGAACTATCGCAAAAGTACTCACTACTACTATATACATGGGGGAAATACTACTAATAGTTGGTGGTCATCTAGAAATTTTGATCGGTGGAAGACTCCATGATGTCTGCTCCAGCTTCGTCTTCAAAGTCATCATCACTAGGGTCGGAGTCGGTGTCATCGATGATGATGTAGTTGTCCGGGCAAGTGGAATCGTTGTCTTCTACTCCCGGTGCTGGTCCTCCCATGAATACTTCGATCTTCTTGACTAGGTCGTCATTCTTCTCCAATAGGGTCTTGATTTCCTCCTCATATCCATCACGGGTAAACTTGAGTTCTTCCTCCAGCTCGATGATCCTAGTCTTCGCCTTCTTCAAGTCCATCATGTCCGCACACATCTGGTTCTCCTGACGTCGAATGTGCTAGTTTAACTCCTGGATGAAAGCTGCAATGGATCTATCCTTCTTGGTGTTGATCACCTCCCATTGCTCGTCTTGGCGCCCACATATTTGGTAGATAGTGTCCTTAAGCTCCTTGTTGTAAACTTCTCCAATGCGTCCCATTGTAATGTGGGCTGCCATGCTCTTGCCTAGACTCCAGGTAGGTGCTTCGAAGGAAAATTCTATGGGTTTAGAGGTTGGCGAGAACGTCCTTCCTGGAACTTGTACTTGAATCATCCAGTGCTCCTCTTCAGGTAAAGTGGCGTTGTACGTCCCGGTGAAGCTTGGTATTCCAATGTTCAAGTACCTAGTGAATTCCTTCAAGTGGCGTCCAAAAGGTGTGTCTTCATCCGGTTGTGCAAACTTGTTCTTCATCTCCGTCATCCTAAAGAGTAGAAAATGGAGAGGAGTCAAAAATGAGAAAAGAAGTGTGACCTAGGGTTTATCTTAGGGGTCGTGTCCTACACTCAACGTGTGCTCTGATACCATCTTGTAGCGACCCGACCTCAGATGGTCAAGTCTCTATGCTTCAGTGTCATCCCTGGATCGGTAATGCTGACACACACAGTACTCGAAGGATTTATAACAGAGTAGCAATCACACACTTATTACATCGAATGTCTCCAAAGAGAACTTATTACAAGAATATGGCTTAAGGCCATCTAATACGATAACAGCGGAAGGCTTGGAAGATAAGGTGAGTCCATCAACTCCAACAGCATAGCTGAGCTGCACGGCAACGACCTAACGAACCTTACTCCTCGTCTGTAAAGTCTGCAACATAATACGTTGCAGCCCGAAAACGGGTAAGCACATGGAATATGCTGGCAATATAACACAGTAGGGCAGAAACAGAATAATGCTATCACTACATGCATATATGGCTGGTGGAAAGTTGTATGGTTATAGTTTTTGCGAAAAGCCAATTTTTCCCTACAACAAAGGAATAGATTTTAATTTTACTATCATGGTGGTTGAAACATCATTGAGAAGGTACCCCCAACTCAATCCCAATTAAAGTGATTAACAACCCAACAGTATTAATTAAACATGGTGAGATACATGTGATAACCCAAGTACTAGATACTCAAGAATTGTCCATAACCGGGGACACGGCTAACCATGATTAGATTGTACACTCTGCAGAGGTTTGCGCACTTTTCCCCACAAGACTCGATCGCCTCCGTTGGATTTCTCGCACTACATGGTGTTTGAGAAACGGATGACCGAGACACGGTCTTTCAGAAACGTTAACTCTCTACTCCGAGTAGACCATACCAAACCTACAAAACCCACTACCTGCTGATCTACCTCTTCAAGAGCTTCACGTAACTTACTCAACTATGCTAGAGCCCATAATAGCTTGTGGCTGCACACGGAAGTTTCTAGCATGAATCATCTCAGTTCCCTTCGAGCCTGGGTGTCGGTCCATAGGAAGATCACACGGGTACCCCGAGATTTCCAAAAAAATACAGACAACACTGGGTTCCCCAGGTGCCTCAATCCATCCAGTTGTTTGATTAAGTTGCCACCTTAAGTTGAACCATTAATTAACAATCTCACATGTGACATGAATTTCACTCAAACCCAAACCACGTCTACGAGCATAGCATAGCAATATAAGCAATACATAGAAGTAACTCCCAAGGGTTTGAATATAACAGGGCAATAGGTTCTACCTCAGCAACTACTTCCCAACCCACAAGTTAATGACATTCTAATCATGCAATGTTTGAGGATTGGAACTAATGCATAAAACTGGGTAATAATGGGATATGATCAAAGTGTTACTTGCCTTGCTGACGATCCGCGAATCCTAGAGACTAGTAGTAACACGCTTCGCACTTCGAGAATTCTATCGCAAGCAAACAATAACATACATAAGTAACAAGCAACGATGCACAAGAAAAACTCAAATAAGAGAGGTTGACCAGAAAATTCAACTTAAGAACTCCGGTACGCAAAAAGAATCAAATCAAACGGAGCAACGAAACTCAGACGGCGAAAGAAAGAAGCTTCGTTTACTAATCTGAAACTAGGTCAAATTTTATAGTAGATAAAATTTGTTTGAGTTGGTTAAACGGAAAGAGGGTTTCGGGACGAAACTCTAGGCGCTTGAATCGCCTGATTCCGATAAACGAGCGAAAAGATAAACAGAATCTAAGATCGGATCAGAAATCGCGATCAGAGAAAATCGCGGAGTAAATCCGATAAACGAAAACTCACGAACAGACTAACGAACGAGCGTTCCTTAGTTGTAACTAACAGGCGAGGAACCGTTCGTTAAAATGAACGTTCGGACGAACGTCCGCTAACTAGAAGAACCAAGAAAAAAACCGGCGAATCCAAAAAAACGGATCTAGGGTTTCTAAAAAAACGAACGGTCTTTATAAAAAAACCAGCGGCGGGGTGCGGCGGCTAACTCCGGCGAGAGGTCCGGCGAGGCGAGGCAGCGGCGGGCGGCGGCTTGCGGGGCGGCGGCAGCGGCGGCGGCGGCGGCGAGCGGCGGCGGCAGGGCGGCAAGCGGCGGCGGCTTGGCGGTGTGGTGTTGGGGGCGGGGTAGTGGCGTATATAAAGGGGGTGGGGCAGCGACTTGGAGGAGGGGGCAAGGCGCGGCGGAGGTGGAGTCCAACTCGGACTCCGGTCCGAGTGGCGGCGGCGGCGCGCGCGCAGGAGGCGGCGGCGGTGGCCTGGCGCGGCTGGGCCTTAGGCCCAGTCGGCGCGGGAACCCCTTTAAAAAAAACTTCACCGACCGAAATAAAATCCTAGGAAAAAAATAAATAAAAACCTAAAAATGCCAAAACAAATTTTCACCGCCTAAATAAAATATTTAGGACGAGTTGACATTTTCTTGGCCCTAAAATGCAATTTTGAAAACGTGCAATTTTTTTCTAATGCAAATAAAATCCAAATAAAACCAAATAAAATCCAATAAATGATTTTAATATTTTTCCTCCAATATTTCAATTATTTTGGAGAAGTCATATTATCTCCACTCGTTTGATTTAATATGAAATATTTTTCGGAGAGAAAAATTATTAAAATCAAAATCCTTGTTTCATTATTTGATAAAAATCAAATAGGAAAACCAGAAAATCCCCAACTCTCTCCGTGGGTCCTTGAGTTGCTTAGGATTTTGAGGATTGCGGAATGGAAATGCAATAAATCATGATATGCATGGATGATCTATGTATAACATTCCAAATTGAAAATTTGGGATGTTACAAGGGGGCGCGCCCCCCACCCTCGTGAGCACCTCCCTTGGCTCCTGACGTGGGGTCCAAGTCCATCCGGTAGCTTTCCTTCCAAAAATAAATTCTCCAGTTGATTTCGTTCCGTTTCGACTCCGTTTGATATTCCTTTTCTTCGAAACACTGAAATAGGCAAAAAAACAGCAATTCTGGGCTGGGCCTCCGGTTAATAGGTTAGTCCCAAAAATAATATAAAAGTGGATAATAAAGCCCAATATTGCCCAAAACAGTAGATAACATAGCATGGAGCAATCAAAAATTATAGATACGTTGGAGACGTATCATTGTTCATCTTAGACTTCTTCCATGGGGTGTTGTGTTTCCTCTACATTGTTAGCACAACAATTCGAGGAAATAGATGCATTTTTATCATGGCAACAAGACATAGCAGGCATATCATCATGAGATTTAGTCAAGCAATTTCTACATGATATGCAAGGACTATCAACACAAGTATGTGAGACATTTGGAGTGCTCGAAGTGCTAAAGTCCAAAGATGGAGCATTGCAACAAGATAGTGATGAAGAGTCATCACCGATAAGCACACTATCATCATTGCAATGACCAACACTATTCACCATAGCATTACCTTGTGACAATCCACATGTAGGCGAAGTAGAAGAAGTTGAGAAGGCAACACGGCCGAAGGTGGAGGGAGAACAATCATCCCCACAAATCTTGGACACACCATATTTATCTTGAAGCTTTGTCCATAACTCATGAGCATCCCAGAACGACATGAGTTGAAATATAACTACATTTCTCAAAGCATCAAAAAGCACATTAGAATCTTGAGCATTGAGATAAGATTTTTTTATCATCCTCTAAAGATAATCTTTGGGGATCCTTTGGAGGAGAAAAACCCATATCTACAATCGCTCTAAATTTGGGTCCATGATCCTAAAGAAATTAAGCATGCGAATTACCCAAACATCAAAAATTGTGCCATCGAAACTAAGAGTGTTAGAGAAACCTAATCCCCTAGTCGACAACTTTACTCTCTAGGTGGTTAAGCCTAACAAAGACAGACGAGGCTCTGATACAAATTGAAAGATCGCGGATGTTGCCTAGAGGGGGGTGAATAGGCGCTTTAAAAAATTACGGTTTAGGCTTGAACAAATGCGGAATAAACCTAACGATAAATTTGTCAAGCACAAAACCTAAAACAACTAGGCTCACCTATGTGCACCAACAACTTATGCTAAGCAAGATAAACAACTATGTGATAGCAAGATATATAACTTGAAACACTATGGCTATCACAAAGTAAAGTGCATACGTAAAGGGCTTGGGTAAGAGATAAACGAGGGACACGGAGACGATGATGTATCCCGAAGTTCACTCCCTTGTGGATGCTAATCTCCGTTTGGAGCGGTGTGGAGGCACAATGCTCCCCAAGAAGCCACTAGGGCCACCGTAATCTCCTCACACCCTCGCACAATGCAAGATGCCGTGATTCCACTAAGGGACCCTTGAGGGCGGTCATCGAACTCGTACAAATGGCAACCCTTGGGGGCGGTCACCGAACCCGTACAATGGAAACCCTTGGGGCGGTCACCGAACCCGTACACTTTTGCAACCCTTGGGGGCGGTCATGGGAAACCGGTCATATTGCTTGGGGCGATCTGCACAACCTAATTGGAGACCCCGACGCTTGCCCGGATCTTTACACCATAATGATTGAGCTCCGAATACCACCAACCGTCTAGGGTGCCCAAGCACCCAAAGAGGAACAAGCTCAAGGGTACCAAGCACCCAAGAGTAATAAGCTTCTCAACTTGTAACTTCCACGTATCACCGTGAAGGACTCAAACCGATGCACCAAATGCAATGGCAAGGGCACACAGAGTGCCCAAGTCCTTCTCTCCCAAATCCCACCAAAGCAACAAATGCTAGGGAGGAAAATGAGAGGAAGAACAAGAAGGAGAACACCAAGAACTCCAAGATCTAGATCCAAGGGGTTCCCCTCACATAGAGGAGAAAGTGATTGGTGGAAACATAGATCTAGATCTCCTCTCACTTTTCCCTCAAGATCTAGCAAGAATCATTGGAGGTATTGAGAGAAAGCAAGCTCGAAGAAGGTCAACAATGGGGGAAGAACACGAGCTCAAAGGATGGGGTCCAATGGGGAAGAAGACCCCTTTTATAGGTCCCCACAAGTTTGTCCGTTATGTGTAGAAAACCATAGGACCGGTACAACCGGTGCATGAACCGGTACAACCGGTCAAAGCAAAGGAAAAACCAACCTGTAGAAAAGAGCCTAAGCGGTACAACTGCGCGGGGAACCGGTAGTATCGTTTAAACTGAACTAACCGGTACAACCGCTCCACAAAAGAACCCAGACCGGTGGTAGAGCGGTACAAGGCCGGTACAACCTTCCGATCAATTCTGGAGCGGTACAACCGCTCCAAACACCGGTTGTACCGGTCAAGCGGTACAACCTCTCTATGTAAAACAGGTAAGATAAAAAACAACCACAACTTTCGCGTATGAGCTCCGAATTTGACGAAATCAAGTTTGTTGGAAAGATAACGACAAGAGAAAACACAATCTTGATAGAAATATTAAGAAATAGCAATTGAGAAAAAACCCAAAATAAAATGGTGAGAACCCTTTCTCAATTAAGACCGGTAAAAACACCAACACCGAAAACACCAAAGAAGATGCATATGCAATCGGTTTTCGATGAACTTGAGCTTGTCATGAAGATGACCATAAGATCCAAATCTCACAAGTATAAGAATCAAACAAGAACCAAGAGAGATGATTCAAGGATGCAATGGTTTGAGCTCTCGACGAATGATACGACCAAGCTACTCACTAAAGAGCCCCCCTTGATAGTACGTCAATCGATCCTACAACCGGGTCTCCCAACTTCCACTATGAGACCGGCAAAATAGAAAACCTATCAAGGGAAAACCTTTGCCTTGCACATAGTCCACTTGAGCTAGATGATGACGATCTTGACTTCCTCAAGTTGGACCACCTTTCTTGATTGTGTTTTCTCGATGAAGACTAGTTGATTGCTCTCCCATACTCCACTATGGGTGAGCTAATCTTCGGCACATCTTCACAATTCCATTGACACCACAATGGACAGCAAGCTTCAAGCTTGATTGCTCCCCCATACTCCATTATGGGTGAGCCACTCTTCGTGTTGCTCCACTTGAACTTGCACACTGCAAATTTGATGACGATCACCACTTGATGTCATCCTCCATGGGTTGTATGAGATCTTCCTCTTGACGCAAGACCATGGAAACATGCCTAACCCCACATAGAACTCTCACGTAGACTATGGGTTAGTACACAAAGCGTAATGGACAATGCTTACCATACCATGGGATCACTTGGTGCCTCTCGGTACAACTTGTGCGCTTTGTGTGTTGATCAACTTTTATCACTCTCTGTACTTAGTCTTGATCAACCTTGAATCTTTCCAACTCTCTTCATTAGGATGATGTCTTGAAGGTAAACTTGAATGTTCACACAATCTTCTTCTTCAAGACATGCTTACAATAAGCTCAACTCTCACATGACCAATCTTTGGATAATTCCTTAAAAGCACTTTGGCCATCTCATAAACTCCTTGAAACCAACCCATGGACTTCAATAAAAGCCTATGGACAAATCCTTCAAATATATCTCAGGGCAAGCATTAGTCCATAGAGATTATCATCAATTACCAAAACCAAACATGGGGGCGCCGCATGTTCTTTCAAAGAGCGTGCCCGCTCCAGCCTCCCGCTAATGCGGGTACGCATGAACAAATGACACAGGTATAGGTGCATGCATACAAAAATGTGGTTGCTTCTAGTTGTAAGAGCAACTCCAACGAGGCGACCCAGTTCGTCCGGGGCGTCCGTTTGGGTCGGCGCGGATAGAAAAGTCGGCCCAATGCGCCGACCCAAACGGACGCACATCCGCTTTTCTTCCGCGTGTTGATCCATTCTCGACCCATTTTTGAGCCGGATTTGCGTCAGCGTGAACACAAGATGGACGCGCGCGCCCGCCTACTCCTCCTGGCCCACTAGTCGGTGGCACATTGGCCATCCTCTCCCATTCCAACAGTAAACCCTCGCCTGCCTCCTCCGTCGTCGCCGCCCATTTTTCTGGTGACTCTGCCAGCTACCGGCGCCACAACATCCCCTCTGCAACACCACCACCTCGCACGTCGCCCACCACCGCCATCTTGCCGCCAGGGAACCAAAAGCTTCCCACCCCCGCTCCCCCCGACACAGCAGTGACCGCGACCAAGAAGCCGCCTCGCTGCCCCGACAAGATCCTCACCGGCACGCTCGTCGGACGCCGGCAGGGCAGGTAGCTGGTCCGTGTGCGCCGTGACTCCCTTCATTGACGTCTGAAAGTTGTTCGACAGTTTGCCAAGGTACAAAATGGACTCCGCTGACGAGTTCTTTTTTCACAATTTCCTTTGTGACTCCGACGATCCGTGGTCCGATGACGAGGAGGAGATCTTGGCTGCTTTGTTGGTCCATCACCACCTCAATAGCCAGCGCCTGGAGTTTCGTGGCTCCATTCCGGGCCACCTTCCGGCATTGAATCGCAATCGAGAGAGCGGGCATTTCCTTCTTTGGAAGGACTACTTTTACACGACAAATCCGTTGTTCAAACATCAGAAATTTCGCCGTTGTTTCCGTATGAGTAGGCATCTTTTCAACCGTATTAGAAAGGGGTGGTCGGCTATGATGACTATTTCGAGTGCAAAGAGGATGCCGTTGAAAAGATTGGTTTCTCCTCTTATCAAAAATGCACTGTCGCCATCCGAATGCTTGCATACGAAGTGCCCGGTGATCTCATTGATGAGTACGTCCGTATGGCGAGTCTACATGTCTAGACTCCATGTATAAGTTCTGCATGGCTGTTATTGCTGTGTTTGACCCTGAGTACTTGAGAGAGCCGACTCCTAAAGATATAACCTATTTGTTGGCGATGAATGCCGGCAGGGGCCTCCCAAGGATGCTTGGCAGCATAGACAGCATGCATTGGGAGTGGAAGAACTGCCCTTCAGCTTGGCAAGGGCAGTATAAGGGCCATGTCGAGGCTTGCACTATCATACTTGAGGCCGTGGCGTCTCAAGATCTCTGGATCTGGCACTCTTTTTTGGCATGGCCGGATCATACAATGATATCAACGTGCTTCAACGCTCACCGATGTTTGCTAGGCTTGCCGAAGGCAACAGCCCACCGGTGAACTTTACTATCAACGACCACAACTACGACAAAGGATACTACCTGGGTGACGGTATCCATCCTGAGTGGACCACTACTGTGAAGACAATCCCCAACCCTGTCGGAGAGAAGAGGAAAAGATTTGCCCAAGAGCAAGAAAGTGCTAGGAAGGACGTCGAGCGTGTCTTTGGTGTTTTGCAATCTCGATGGGGCATTGTTCGGTATCTTGCTAATACTTGGAGCACGCAGAAACTGTGGGAGGTGATGACTGCTTATGTGATCATGCACAATATGATCGTAGAAGATGAGCGCCCGAAACGTCTGTACGATCAAGGATTTCAGTTTCAGGGTGAGAATGTTGTGCCTGAGCATGGAGGAGTGACAATGTTTGAACAGTTCACC
Source organism: Triticum urartu (assembly GCF_003073215.2). Taxonomy (NCBI): domain Eukaryota; kingdom Viridiplantae; phylum Streptophyta; class Magnoliopsida; order Poales; family Poaceae; genus Triticum; species Triticum urartu. The sequence goes on from NC_053025.1 coordinate 585,012,560, forward strand.
CAATTTCATCATGACATGCGTTATTGGAAAATTCACATGCAACTGTAAAATGATTTGGTTAAGCATATGTGGGCTCATATTGACAACCAATAGATGTATCTTTTTTATTCGACTTGCAAAACTATGTGAGACATATTTACTTTTATTCGGCTTGTAAAACTATGCTATTTATTTGGTTGAAACTATGCTATTTACTCCCTTCGTCCCAAAATAAGTATTTCAACTTTGTACTAGCTTTAATACAAATTTGTACTAAGCTCAAGACACTTATTTTGGAACGGAAGAAGTATTTGGTTGTGGACTATATGTTTGCTTGTGAAATAATGCAAAAGTTGTGTGTGAAATAATGCAAAATTTATGCTATAGGATGAAAAAGAGCGGTTAGCCGGCCACGGGTCGGCGCATTGGACATACTACCGATCCAAATCTTAAACCAACCGGACGCAGGACGGACGGCCGATCGAAATAGACAAAAAAAACAAACAAATGCGTCCTTCGTTTGGACTTGTGGTTGGATGCACCTCCCTTGCGGATGTATCGACAGCCCGTTGCTGGATCCCGCGAGGCCCCTCGCTTCATACAGCTCATGTGGACCTCGCACGCCAGGCTTTCGCCAGCGGAAGCAGAGGCCGTAGCCCGGTCCGGTTTAACATCCTGTGCAGTAGCCAGTACTGTACATGAGCCGCTGTAGCCACCGTGCGAACGCGGCCCAGCCGTATACGCCCGGAACAGTGCGACCGTTCACATGAATTTGTCCAGACAAACAAACGGTCGATCACATGGCCGGCGAACCCACAATATTCGCGAATCATCCCGCCGCCCGAGATGGGGACCACGTATATAACTTTTTGTCGTGCAAGTCTGTCAGGACGACAGCACCTCCTCCCGGCCGTTGAACGACGGGAACCTACCACAACGGCTAGTCGGCGCCCGTCCGGCCGACCCACCGCCCCAACGGTCACGTCCATCCCAACGGGTAGTCCCGATTGCATCCGCCGCGTCCGTTGGCGATCCAACGCTCCACATGGCCCCCGAGCTAGCCGTTGGACCCCGGGTCGGCGCCGCTAACGGTAACCCTGCACTGACAGGCATCCTGGTCTCGTCCCAGAGTGTCTCGCACGACGCCGCGTGACAGCGACCCCGCCAATGACGCGCCATTAGCTAAACCCTTGCTTCCCCCGCTATAAATGGCGGCCTCCCCCTCGCTCCAACTCACAACTCGCAGCGCACCACACCTCTCCCTCCCACAGCTTCTATACAGAGCCAGAGCACTCCGTCCGTCGTCGCCGCCTACTGTCTCTTCTAAAGCTTAGCCAGCTTCCCCTCCGTCCACCAGCACCAACCAAATGGCTCGCTTCGCCGTGGTCGCCGCCATCGTCGCGCTCCTGGCCATCACCGCGGCCGCGCAGGGCCCCATGCCGGCGCCCAAGATGGCCCCGCTGCCGGCGGCCCCGACGAGGTCGCCCCCGGTCGCCACGCCTCCGACCGCATCGGCGCCGTCCCCGATGGCCTCTCCCCCGGCCCCGCCCACCGACGCCCCCACCGGCGCTCCTTCCGCGATGACACCCTCCGCGGTCGCCGGAGCACCCGCGGGCGCGCCCGCCGGCGCGCCCAGCGGCACCACGCCCGCCAGTTCCGCGGTCTACGCCTCCTCCGTCAGCTTCGTCGCCGTGGCCGGTGCCGTCGCCGCCGCCGTCATGTTCTAGATGCATGCAGCGGTCCTCGCTCGACCGCCGCGGGAGTGCCACTCTGTTTTATTAGCGCTGTTGTTCATACAACGAGATTCATTTTTAGAGGCTGCGGAGAGAGTGACATGACATGACCTTGCCATGTTATCTTGCTACATACTGTACGCTCCAGATCATTATTAATGGAATTCTTTCATTTGTTACATTTGTCTCCTCTCCTGGGTGTCCTCTCTGCTTTATTACAAGTCGAGAAACTTTTCAGTCAGTGTGGTCAAATGCGACGTGTGCGTGTTCTTCACGAGATGAATATTTGCTTTCCCTGTTCGTGAAATGCAGGCGTCGTCACATGGTAGCATGAGATGCAGCATAGTAATTTTACTTTTCACCGCGTTTCTTCCCTTTTGAGGTTTGATGCGTCGCTGACAAAAAAATAGTAGGCGGTTCGATGAAGAACACGCAAGTTGGATTTTGCTTACGCACTCAGCACAAGACGTAATATTCGTAGTGAATTTTTTTAGCGAAATATTATTGATTTCTTGGAGTGAAACTTGTTTCAATCAACAACGGTGGATGCAAAAAACAGAGCATTTCCTTTGTGAGTGTTGATTTATCATGAATGAAAAAGAACAATTTTCTAAAAATGAAAAAGAACAATTAGCAAGCAAACTACATCAAAATGGTATGCACAAGATAGTCCACGTATATTCGTAGTGAATTCTTTTAGCGAAATATTATTTAGATTTCTTGGAGTGAAACTTGTTTCGATCAACAACGGTGGATGCAAAAAAACAGAGCATTTCCTTTGTATAAAAGCATGCTTTTGAATCGTGAGTGCTGATTTATCATGTGCTATGAAACTGGTCTCAGAAAAAAGAACAGTTCTAAAAATGAAAAGGAACAATTAGCAAGCAAAACTACATCAAAAAGGGTATGCGGGTCCCAATCAGAGAAGTTCCAAATGGTGTTGGCTAGTGTTACTGGTAAATGTTTTCTACAAAACTTAAGAGCCACTCTAGCTGATACTGTACAAGGGCTCATTTCGGAGGTAACAAAGGACCCGATTGGTACCGTAAATTCGGTCCTACTCAATTTTGTTGCATTAAGCTGAAAAAGGGGAGCCCCGTACCTCACATCCAGAGTATTGGCAGCCTCTTTTTGTGCATACACAATACCCGTGCGGGAGAGAAGTTTCAGCCGCAACCCTCCCGGCTCCTGTGCCTCAGCTAACCCCAATCTGGCATGGAACGACAACGGCATGGGCCACCCCCCGGCGTGGGCGAAGCTGCGCCAACCACCCCCCCCCCCCCCCCCCCACACACACACCTTTTGCCGCCTCCGTTTCGCCCGTGAAGGCCTGACATCTGCTGCTTCTCTCGCGAAGGGCGATATCACGCCGGTGTGGTCGGTAGGCGCCCCCCTACATTGGCGGCGACACATGTATTCCTCTAGCGCCTCTCGAGCTTAACATCTAGCCCATCCAGTCGGTGGATGGCGTCAGCGGCGACGTGCCGGTGTACCGCAGGTTACGGCGTGAGCGGCTAGGTCGTTCGGCTCTCCTTCCCTCTGGGGCCCAATTGTAATCTATTTTCTGCCTTTAGGATGATTTGTGTTATTTTTCAGGACCCTGTTGTAAATTCAACCGATGACTGTGTGGGCTCCTCATCCAACCTAGAATGGTTTTCACAGTACCCATTCTACCGGAACCCGCTTTATACTGTAAAAATGTTTTAGGGTATACCTTAAACCCCTATCACGGTACATGATTTTATAGTATCAGCTAGAGTTGCTTTAACACCCCGTTTGGGTATATGTATTGAAGCCCCCAATTCGGAATTTGTATGCAACACTAGCACATTCACGAACCAAATCAGACGCCATCCCACCACCCCCCCCCCCCCACCCCTCTCTTGTATTCCTCTGAAATCACCCTCAATCCTCAACTCATGCAAAACATTCAGCTTCAGTCAAGAAAAGAGAAGTTAGCGACAGGTGAATAAGAGGCGGCGGCCACAAGAGGGAGGAGGACTGTTCATGTGCTTCGAACGCCGATGGTGATTGTCAGGTGTCGTGTGGGCTGAAGCGCGTCGGCAACGAGGGGATGGTTCAGCAACTTCACGGCGGTGACGTGCGCACGGCCTAGCGTGTCGATGATGGTAGGCGCATGGGCAGTAGCCCGGCTGGGCGACTAGATCCTTAGCATGGGTGCGCGAACACATGGGTTCCAATACTAGTTGCGGGCTTCTTCCACACCTGAACGAAATCAAACAGTACAAATCAAAACATCCGAGGCACATTGAGTCAATCATAATCCATGTAACCATGCAATTTCATAGTTTGTCATCCAAACAATATTCGGTATTGAAAACTCACTTGGATTCCATGATCCAACTCAATGAACAATCAAACAAGTGAATTTGTATTATTTCCATTCAGTTTTCTTGTTGAATTTGTATTCCGGCCAATTCAATACGGGGCCCTCCAGTACAGACATCCAAATGAAGAAATCACTATAAATATATGACACTCCTTTGTTTCTTCCTTTATTTTTCTCTTCTTTGTTTTTTCACCATATATTTTTCTTGGAATGTTTAGTGTTTTGTCTTTTTATGTCCTTTCTAAATATTGCGAACAATTCACATCTTTCTTTCATGTTCCTATTGTGTAGTCTTTTTACAAAAAATGTTATATATTAAGTTGGGCAAATCCTTACATAAACATTTTTGCGGAAATTTAAAAAATTACATCGTAATCTTTTTCCTCCGGCATCCTCCGACAACACTCTGTGAGCAAAGCTTACTGTTGTCTTTGTACCTCCATTTCAGCAGAACAAACTTGTTTATATCCAAGAGCTTATAGAAGCAATGTGCAAAAAGTCCTCGATGTAGACAAGAATACGCCGGCGGCCACGATCTACGCAACAAATCACCGCTCCAGAGAAGAAAACATTGATGAGGACCCATAGAACGCCCCATTTCCAGCCACACGGAATTGAGGAACACAGAAATCTCATACATTCCCCAACAAGTCGGAAACTAGCCCACTTTCTTTGGCCGGAACCGGAGCCGAAGAACCAACATGCACAGGAACATTGTCTTTTTTGTTCCCATTACTTTTTTTTCCATTAGAGGCAGCAATAACCGGCTAGTAATAATAAACTTCCAACACCACCACCATTCCAGCAAAGAAATTGGAAAGCTCACAGAAAGCTAGCCACACGACTATCCTACAAACAAAAAAAAATTATATAAGACCAGGTCTCACGGGTTAGCAGGTGAGACCCATCCTGATGGATGATATGTGACATTCATAAATCATAAAGCATCTAATCTGCCTCATTTCACCTGATCAAATACCTGGTGCTGAAGATCGCGACGACTTTTTTTCTAGCTGAGGTCGTGAGCACGTCGAGTTAGCCGTTGGACCCTGTCTGGCCGCGACACGGTGCCAAGGGTCGACTTGGCTGGCGCGGCGCCCCTCCGCGAAGAGGGGTGGCGGGCATGAAAATGGCAGCACGGCAACAGTCTGGTCTCACGCGTCGTTGCTTACAGGCCATCGACAGCGACCGCGCCGATGCCGCGCGGGATCTCGCGAGACTCGAACGTTACAGCCCGACACAGCCGTGGTTAACGGGCAGAATACGCGTCCCTCCTGCTATAAGTACCTACCAATCCCCTCGCCACCGGCACACACAAGCTCGCAGCTCCCTCACACAGCTTCTACTCGCCACCCCCTCCTGCTCTGCAGATCTTAGCCAAGGTCTTCCGCCGATCACCGCCTGCGCCAACCTCATGGCCCGCTTCGCCGTCGTCGCCGCCATCGTGGCCCTCCTGGCCGTCACCGCCGCCGCGCAGGCCCCCGGAGTGGCGCCCAGGATGGCGCCTCTCCCCGCACCGCCGGCGAGGTCCCCGGCCACCGCGCCTGCGCCGGTCGCCACGCCGCCCACCGCCGCGTCGCCGTCCCCGCTGGCCTCTCCCCCGGCCCCGCCCACCGACGCCCCGACCGACGCTCCCTCCGCGATGCCCCCGTCCGTGGTCTCCGGCACACCCGAGGGCGCACCTGCCGCTGCCCCCAGCGGCACCCCCGCCAGCTCCGCCGTCTACACGTCCTCCGTCAGCTTCGTCGCCGTCGCCGGCGCGGTCGCCGCCGCCATCGTGTTCTAGACGGAGCGAGGCTCTGCTCTCCGTGCTCTGTTTTCGCGTTGTTTATACTGGAGAGATTCTTTCCATGATTCTTTGCTGGACCGACTGAGGAGAGGGATACATACCACCATGCGATGTAATCTTGTTACGGATGCATGAGATTATTATGAATACAAATTCGTTTATTCGTTACCTTACCAGACATGAACTTGGTCCAGTATTAATTCTCCCCTGCTAGGCTGCTACTTCGGTCCAACAAATTGCTTCCATCTGATCAGATGCGCCATTTTAGGGACGTATTCTGACCATTTTTCTTACGTGTTAGCTCTCCAATGTTCCCAGGAGACTCGTTCTAAAATTAGATGTTTTTTTTTTCTTTATAAAAAAAATACTCTTGTATAGCAAACCAGTGTATTAATATCAAAACGTACCAAATACACCCTACCTCCAGATTAATACAATTCGAAGAAGAGATAGTACATTAGACATTGAGCACAACTTCCCGCAAAAAAAGAAAAAGACATTGAGCACAACCAACCTACTAAAAGGTGACATGACCCCTAAAATCATATCAAAGCAATTAACATCATTCAATAGCAAAATGTCCACATTGACCAACATTGTTAGCAACTCCGAGCAACAAAACTTCAACCTCAACCGCAATCGTTGGTAACATACACGAGCGTCGTGTCATCGGATCCAACCACTCGCTAAATTATGGGGTTTTCATTTCGGTTATGGTGTATGTAGTATGAAGCTGATCACTAATGTCAGTGGAAAGTCAAAACACGCTTTTGCATTGCAAACTTACAATTGATCATTTGAGTGTAACGATAACGCAAAAAGAAAAGGAAGAGTGTAACTATAACGCAAAATGGGAGTACCTAGAATGTGCTTTGATTGCCTGTTGGAGAAGCGGTGTTTTTAGAACTTTGCTCCTTACATGAAAATGACGTACCATGTAAACATGCTCACTGTTTCTTATTACGTAAGGGTAGTGTTCATGCCATTTTTGAGGGAAAAAATAACTGGTGGCAAATGTCGATTGATGCCACGGGCTCGTTAGGTCGGCACACTCTACTAGAAGAAAACAACTCAAACAATATCCATATTCCACATGTCCATGCTTGTGATTCGGGTTAATTGTCTCACCAACTACTCCCTCCGTCCATAATATAAAAGCATTTTGACACTACCATATTGACTTATCGCGGCTAGTTCTCATTGTCCAGATTGATTGCCTTCTTGCAGAGTGTCATAATTATCAGGATGGACAAGCTTTCTCGCAATTTTTACTCATTGCCCATAGACACCATTCTGACGGCGTTGCGTAAGATGTTGATCATCACTCACAGATAAGTCGGATAATATAGGATACATACATATATGATACCTCGCTAAGTGTCCTCGATAATAACAGACGGTACTTGTAAGGTTCAAATGCTGGAACTGGAAAAGGGAAACCAAAACTAAAACGCAAAACAAAGTGCACAAGCAAGGCCAATAATCATCACCAAATGAACCCAGTGCCAGAAATGAGAGGTGGATTGAGAAGAAAGGCGCGCCTTTTAGAAATAAAGTTTGATAGTCCATGAGGTTTTCCCATCTTGGAAGCACTGACCAACTATAATCGGTTAACATAAATGGCTAGCCTATTTAGGTTTTGCGCTAACGAGTCTTGCATTGTGTGCTCACCCCTTGATTTGCTGGTTGGCTTAGTCATAGTGGGGTAATTTAGGTAGTAACTTAGACTACTCCCTCCATCTAGGTGTGTAAGTCACCTTACGAAAATCAAAATTTTCCAAAACGTTTAGGCGTTGTTCATTAATTTCTCATCTCGATTCCCTCACAGCCTTGTTGGCCAGCCAGCTTTGCCTCCTATACCTCGTTATCTTCCAGTGAAAACCCCTCCTCCCTTTTTTTCTCAGGCAATGACCAATGCATGCAACATGTCTATGCGTTGATTAGGCGAGAAATCAATGCGGCTTTGCATGCTAGAAGTACGTGGGCATGCATGGTAGTTAATACGTCATCCTCTTAAGTGTTGCGATTAAATGCTATGTTTAGAAGAAGGAAATCAACGTTTTGATTGGAAGAAGGACCGGTCCAAAATTTTCTTCTCCTCCAATCAGCCTGTACCTAGGTCGTGATGCACCTTCTAATGTGACTTATACACCTAGACGGAGGGAGTACCTACAATGGGAGTAACATAGGTGGTAACATAACAGATATTTAGACCAAATAGATGATGTGGCAAGTAATTAATGAAGAAAGAGAGTGGTGTGGTAACATAGCTAGTTACTAGTAGTATGAGTAACATCACGCATACCAAGACAAGATAAGTCTTCAACTTAATAAATGAAGTGTTGCATGACACCACACATATGTTACGCCCCATTGTGGAGGTAGTAACATAGACTAGTAACATATGCATGTTACTACTCTAAGTTACTCCCTACTGTGGCTAGTCTTAACACTTCCCAAGACAATTTCGCTTATGTGGTAAGTATTTAATAAGGAAAGACGTGCTTGTGGTAACATAATATATTACCCGTAACACAACGCTTCCGGATGCAAAATGAGTCTATGAGCTAATAAATCAAGCAATCTACTCTATGTTACTTTACACTATGTTACTTTAACTTAAACTAGTGTCATATGCATGACATTAGTATAAATTACTCCCCACTATGACCAGCCTTATCAAGTCAGAATTCTGCACTTGTGACTTGCCACTATTAAAACACACGCAATGCAGCAGCTAACCCGAAGTCTCCGTGGAAAAAAAGTACTACTCCCTTTGTTTTTTTAGTCCGCATATAAGGTTTGGTCAAAGACAAGCTTTGTAGAGTTTGACTAACTTTGTATTAAGACAAGAAAACAATCACAATATGAAATCAATATTATCAGATGCACCATGAAACGTATTTTCATACTATATAGTTTTAATATTGTAGATGTTCATATTTTTTACATAAATTTGGTTAAATTTTGTGTAGTTTGATTTTGACCAAATTTTATATGCGGAGTAAAAGAGTACTTGGAACTTGGACGAAATCTTAGCGCTAACGAGTCTTGCATTGCGTGCTTTTCCCCTTGGTTTGCTAGTCGGCTTACTCTTACCAAGTCAAAATTAATTCTACACTTGGATGAAATCTTGAAGCGTTCAGGATCCACCACGTTCCTCCAAACTAGTCGTTAGACGACCTCGTGATTAGTGATCACCCCCGTAATCCCAGGACGCGGTGCCGCTGCGAGAAGGAATCAAAACCCTTTGCGGCGCCGCCCCGCGAAGACACCCCACCTGTCTCCCTGACAGACTGGTCTCTCTCACGCGTCGATGCCGTTGGCGACAGTGATACACGGGCCCGCGGCAGCCCGAGACCCGAACGTTACAGCTGTTGCCCACCTCAACCGACGTTTAGAAAAATCTCCTTCTCGTTCCCGCTATAAAACCGCGCCTCCTCCCTCCATCCCAAATCACAACTCGCAGCTCACCACCGTCGTCTCCTCTGCTAAGCATTCGCTCGCCACCGCCCACCGTCTCCTCTCCGAATCTTCTCCGGCAAGTCTTTCACCGTCGACAACAACCAGATGGCTCGCTTCGCCGCGGTCGCCGCCCTCCTCGCCCTCCTCGCCGTCGCCGCCGCCGCGCAGGGCCCCATGCTGGCGCCCAGGACGGCCCCTCTTCCAGCGCCACCGGCGAGGTCCCCAGCCACCGCCCCTGCGCCGGTCGCCACCCCGCCCACCGCCGCGTCGCCGTCCCCGATGGCATCTCCCCCTGCCCCGACCACCGACGCTCCCTCCGCGATGACGCCGTCCGCGGTCTCTGCCACACCCGCTGGAGCCCCCGTCGGCGCCCCCACCGGCACCCCCGCGAGCTCCGCCGTGTACTCATCCGCCGCCAGCTTCGTCGCGGTCGCCGGAGCGGTGGCCGCCGCCATCGTGTTCTAGATGCAGCGACGACTCTTCTCGCTGCTGTCTATACAGTTTCATTGTTTCTGAGATTTTTTTGGTTATAGGCGGAGGAAATATTACACACGACATTGCGATGTAATCTTGTAACGAGATTATTATGAATATATAATTCTTTCATTTGTTACGTTATTTATATTCTCCTCTGGTGGATGTGTATTTCCCTTTTCAGCCGGGCTACAAATTCAGTTTCAGTATAACTCTTACAAGCTACTCTGTTCTAGCATGTTGTTCAAACGGCATTTTAGCATGGGAAACACTTCCTATCAGAATTCTATCATGTGAAAAGTTCTTTTTGTGTGTGGCAAAGAACCACAAGATGGTACTCCACGTAGGACGATAAAAGAAACGCCGAAGAGCTGAACAACACAATGAGGGGTGAAAAAACCTCGGTTTATTACTCGTGGCACTAACTTTTTATTGAATATTTTTGCGAGAGAAAATTCTAAATTATTCATCAAATCATGTCAGTATAGAGAACAGTAGAGAAAATAAAAATTACACGAGAGCCGGGCAAAACTTATTGTACTAGACAGTTTAAAAGTCATCATGCTACGTCCCCAAAAGACCAGCGCACCAGACCAACAACCATCGCTGATGAAGAGTTATAGATCGAAAAGATCAAACATGTAACTACACGAATGAAGATGAACTAAATCCAAATAGATCCACCAAAAACCAGCACTGACCGAATCTCGTGAGATCTGACGAAGACACACCTCCACATATCCTTCTCCGACGCTATTCGCACCATCGGGACAAGGATAGGACGTGAGAGGCATTATTTCTACTGACGGATATCGCCACCGCCACTAACTTTTTATAACGATGATTGCCCCGTTTATCAGAACGAAAGATCGTGTTACAAAATTTTAGTTTTGCGCAATCTACGTTGTATATTCTGTTGGGGAACGTTGCAGAAAACAAAAAAAATTCCTATGTTTCACCAAGATCAATCTATGGAGTCAACTAGCAACGAGAGGAGAGTGCATCTACATACCCTTGTAGATCGCGAGCGGAAGCATTCAAGAGAACGGGGATGATGGAGTCGTACTCGCCGTGATCCAAATCACCGATGACCAAGTGCCGAACGGACGACACCTCCGCGTTCAACACACGTATGGAGCGGATGACGTCTCCTCCTTCTTGATCCAGCAAGGGGGGAGGAGAGGTTGATGAAGATCCAGCAGCACGACGGCGTGGTGGTGGATGCAGCAGTGAACGCAGCAGGGCTTTGTCGAGCTTTTGCGAGAGGGAGAGGTGTAGCAGGGGAGAGTGAGGCGCCAAGGCTTGAGGTGCGGCTGCCCTCCCTCCCCCCCTTTATATAGGCCCCCTAGGGGGGTGCGCTGGCCCTAGGAGATGGGATCTCCTAGGGGGGGGGCGGCGGCCAAGGGGGTGGAGTACCCCCCAAGGCAAGTGGAGGCGCCCCCTCCCCTATGGTTCCCAACCCTAGGCGCATGGGGGCCAAGGGGGGGCGCACCAGCCCACTATGGGCTGGTTCCCCTCCCCACTTCAGCCCATGGGGCCCTCCGGAATGGGTGGCCCCACCCGGTGGACCCCCGGGACCCATCCGGTGGTCCCGGTACAATACCGGTGACCCTGAAACTTTTCCGATGGCCGAAACTACACTTCCTATATATAATTCTTCACCTCCGGACCATTCCGGAACTTCTCGTGACGTCCAGGATCTCATCCGGGACTCTGAACAACTTTCGGATTACTGCATACTCATATCTATACAACCCTAGCGTCACCGAACCTTAAGTGTGTAGACCCTACGGGTTCGGGAGACAAGCAGACATGACCGAGACGATTCTTTGGTCAATAACCAACAGAGGGATCTGGATACCCATGTTGGCTCCCACATGCTCCTCGATGATCTCATCGGATAAACCACGATGTCGAGGACCTAATCAATCCCGTACTCAATTCCCTTTGTCAATCGGTACGTTACTTGCCCGAGACTCGATCGTCGGTATCCCAATACCTTGTTCAGTCTCGTTACCGGCAAGTCACATTACTCGTACCGTAATGCATGATCCTGTGATCAACCACTTAATCACACTGAGCTCATTATGATGATGCATTACCGAGTGGGCCCAGAGATACCTCTCCGTCATACGGAGTGACAAATCCCAGTCTCGATTCGTGCCAACCCAACAGACACTTTCGGAGATACCTGTAATGTACCTTTATAGCCACCCAGTTACGTTGTGACGTTTGGCACACCCAAGGCACTCCTACGGTATCCGGGAGTTACACAATCTCATGGTCTAAGGAAATGATACTTGACATCCAGAAAAGCTACAGCAAACGAACTACACGATCTTTGTGCTATGCTTAGGTTTGGGTCTTGTCCATCACATCATTCTCCTAATGATGTGATCCCGTTATCAATGACATCCCCATGTCCATAGCCAGGAAACCATGACTATCTGTTGATCAATGAGCTAGTCAACTAGAGGCTCACTAGGGACACATTGTGGTCTATGTATTCACACATGTATTACGATTTTCGGATAATACAATTATAGCGTGAATAATAGACAATTATCATGAACAAGGAAATATAATAATCATTTTATTATTGCCTCTAGGGCATATTTCCAACAGTCTCCCACTTGCACTAGAGTCAATCATCTAGTTACATTGTGATGAATCGAACACCCATGGAATTCTGGTGTTGATCATGTTTTGCTCTAGGGAGAGGTTTAGTCAACGGATCTGCTACATTCA
>NC_053025.1:585026097-585039967 GCF_003073215.2 Triticum urartu
CTTATATTTAAAAACAGATGAAGTAGATCACTCACCAGGGTTTGCACCATGCGTATAAGTAGCGACGAGAAGTTCTATGTGTTATTTGTTTTGAGATAGCTCACCATTCATGCCGAATGATAGTTTTATGAGTTCTTAATTGGTATAGCTACAAGCATCCGGTACAGAAGATATGATAAAGTGCCCGTACAAAAGTGCACTACAGCACAATGGAGAAAGAGCAATGCAGTAGAGATAAGAGAGAGGTGAATTCTAGTTTTTATACCTACTTTGACATTTTTTACGCAGATGACACAATTTTATAGTTGTTCATCCGGATTACTCCATTTAGTGGATGCTTTACCGGTTTTTACCCCATTTACGGAAATTTACTCGACATAAAAAGAGATGAAATGGGGTACAAAATATGATATGCATTGAACATGCAAAATGTACAAAACCATTTAGCTGAAACTTCACTAGTGGGTGTGCACTTAATTAGCAGGACGGTACAAGATGCACTAGTTTTTCTTGCAAATCATCTCAACAAGTATGGAATACCAGGTCATTTTTCTTCTCTATCAACGCAATCATAACACATCGCTCTCACATGACTTGTTCTTCTTGAAGGAACCCCACACATGTGCCAGCTTATATTGAGGAGCAACACTTTTGTGGCGGTCTTTGTCCCACTTTCGTGTATTACATGTCGATAATGAGCAGGGAACAGAGCAACAAGTTTATTCTTCGGTCTGGAAAATGACACTAGATCTGTGAAATGACTTCGCATGACAAACCGTTTCCTGAGGCCATTGTTTGTACCATTTTTCACATAATTTAACATTTCACATATGTTAGATTCTTCGCATGACAAACCGTTTCCTGAGGAAACTCCCCTTCTTTTTTATGGAATTGGGAATCTGTTAATTATCCGCCGAACTAGAAGATCATTTTGAGATTTTAGAGCATATTTGAGGTTTTAATGTGGCTGTTGTCATTTTGGGCGACTTTTTGCTTAAAGGTGAGGGGACAACTAAAATGTTGGAGAAGCGGCAAATATTCAATGTAGATTGAGCATGGCTAAATTTAAATTGGGCGTAGGCTTTAGAATTTTGTAACACGATCTATTCATGTGATAAGCGAGACAACCATTTCGCAAAAAAAAAAAAGATAAGCGAGACAATCATGGTTATAAATTGTTAGTGGCACGAGTAACAAACCGAGGTATTTTCACCCCTCACTCTGTAGATGAGCTCTTCGGCATTTCTTTTATCGTCCTAGGTGGAGTAACATCTTGTGGTTCTTTGACATACACAAAAAAAAAATTCACATGATAGCCAAATGTGAGGTTTGGATCATGTACTAACGGCTAGTTTCCTCTGTTCTATAGTCGTTGATGCTGGTTTTCCCCACTCCAAGAGTACAAGTCAGAGAACAGAGTAGTTTGTAAGAATTATAATGAAACTGAATTTGTAGCCCGTAGTGTGTCAGAAACTTAAGCTGAAAAGGGCCGGGCACATCCACGGGATGAGAATATATAAGGTAACAAATGAACGAATTTTATATTCATAATAATCTCACAACAAGATTACATCGCAATGTCGTGTAACCTTTCCTCGATCTATAATACTTGTAGCAAAGAATCTCAGAAACGATGAAACTGTATAGACAACAGCAAGGAGAGTCGTCGCTGCATCTAGAACACGATGGCGGCGGCCACCGCTCCGGCGACCGCGACGAAGCTGGCGGCGGATGAGTACACGGCGGAGCTCGCGGGGGTGCCGTTCGGGGCGCCGATGGGGGCGCCGGAGGGTGTGGCGGAGACCGCGGACGGCGTCATCGCGGAGGGAGCGTCGGTCGGCGCGTCGGTGGTCGGGGCAGGGGGAGATGCCATCGGGGACGGCGACGCGGCGGTTGGAGGGGTGGCGACCGGGGACCTCGCCGGTGGCGCCGGAAGCGGGGCCATCCGGGGCGCCGGCATGGGGCCCTGCGCGGCGGCGCCGACTGCGAGGAGGGCGAGGATGGCGGCGACCACGGCGAAGCGAGCCATCTGGTTGTTGTCGACGGTGAAAGACTTGCCCGAGAAGATTCAGAGAGGAGAGGACGGCGAGCGAATGCTTGGGAGAGGAGAGAAGATGGTGAGCTGCGAGCTGTGAATTGGGAACGATGGAGGAGGCGCGATTTTATAGCGGGAGACTGACGATCCTAAACGTCGGTTGAGGTGGGCAACAGCTGTAACGTTCGGGTCTCGGGCTGCCGTGGGCCCGTGTATCACTGTCGCCAACGGCATCCACGCGTGAGAGAGACCAGTCTGTCAGCGAGACAGGTGGGATGCCTTCGCGGGGCGGCGCCGTGCTAGGTTTGATCCCGTCTCGCTGCGGCACCGTGTCCTGGGATCACCGGGGATAATCACTGATCACGAGGTCGTCTAACGACTAGTTTCGAGGAACCTGGTGGATCCTGAACGCGTCAATTAAAACCATTCAGGTGCGCATCAAAGTTGAGTAACCGCGCTAGCCACGTCTCCTTTTACTGTACCGCACCTCGCCTGTAAAAAGTAGCGATGGCATCGGCGAAAACGCATCCTCTTTTCCTCGCAGCCCGCTCTCCATCGTGACGCTAGGGTTCCTAGCCGCCGCCGCGCGCGCAGCCGGCCGGAGCCACCTCCACTCCGGTGCCCATCGATAGTCCTCTTCGCCGTCGCCCGGAGCTGCTCCGCCCATCTCCGTCCGTTCCCGAGCGGACTCGGCCCGCCCAGCAGCCCATCCACGCCGGCCGGCTGGAGCTGTGCCGCCCACCACAGCAAAGGGGTGGGGGAGGGGGGGCGTAGAGGATGGGGGCAGCAACGTCACGCGGTGGAGGTTGCCGGTACGCCGTACTCTGTGTGCACCTCCATGGGATCCCCACGACACACGGCTCTGCCATGAGGTTGTGGTAGAGTTGGTCTTCTTCCCCGCTGGCCAGAAGATGCAAGTGTCTACCCACTTCTTTTCCTTTCTCTCTATAGATAGAAATTGTGCTCTCTCTGAGAATTATTTTTACTTTTTAATGTGTTATTACTTTTTGTTCTTGCTGATGCCTTAGGCCGATGTGCTGCTTTGATTCAGTTTTCTCTTCTTTGAGGCATGGTAGTACAAAAGGTTGAACTTAACTGTTGCAGGTCACCACCTGTGGCAAAGATTAGCAGGGAGTGCAAGGTTGTTGTCGGATGCTCAGGAATGCAGCGGGAGTTCGCCTGTTCTCGGCTTCCTGTTCGGAGTTGTATAGTGCCACCCCTGTAGACTCCATTGGCAGCGGGATCCAGGTCCCCCCTGACCTCTTCCTTTGTCCTTGGTTAACAAAAACACTAAGCAATCCTCACATTTCAAAAGTGCTTCAGGTCCAACTCCAGGATATTTGATTCAGTAATCAGCTTCAGTTCCAAGTTTCAGTGCTTCAGAAATATTGGTTTTGGTAATCAGCTTGCCGAGATGGTACCTGGACATAATTTACTTGCGTGCTATAGCGTGTAGAAAATTGTCTAGTTAAATTGATCAGTGTACAATCTCTCGCTAATAGCATATTTTCAGAGGCCACGCTATTTTGTATAGCACGCTATTCATTAGATCTGCCTACTCCTGTATTTTCAGTTACCCGTGTGACTGAAAAAATACACTATATGTTACTATGCTATATTTCCTAAGTTATGTATAGAACCTCTGCCTATATACTTGGATCACCGGATTGTTCAATTCTTTTTATGCATCAAAACTACAGAATTACTACTTATCATTGCAGTGTCGTGTTCTGTGTATACCAATCTACCACTATAATACACCATTCTTGAATTTGGATTCACCACCTACTTGCTTTTTAGTCTGCTCGAGGTCGGCCATGGAGGTTTGGCCCGACCAATGGATGGATGGGGATGAAACCCTAGGCCAACACCCACCCATGGATGGATGGGATGGGGCGACGACGACGGCAACAACGGCCTTCTCTCGGTGCTTGCTGATGTGGTTGCCATCGACGCCGGCGACGAGTTGCAACACGTAGACATCAAAGGTACTGACGCCCTCCATCCTCCTTCCCTCACCTCATCTTCTTCTTTTGGATTTTTTGATTTGATCCGTGCGGTTGGTTTCTGCAGGCTGCGGGTGTGACGGAGGAGCACCATGGCGGGCGTGCAGGCCATGTCTCTCTATGTAAGGCCCTCCATTCCCTCTCTTTGTTCGGGCCATGCTCAGGCAGTCTTTTCTCTTCATGGTCTGAACATGTTGGAGGCCATTATTTCTCCTTTGCCATAGTTTGCTGCTGCTGCCATGTTAACTGAGAGTTGGTAACCAATATCAAGTGATTTGGAATTTGTTGATCTGAACCATAAATGTGATGATTTATCACAATTGTCATATGATCGCAATTTTGTTGATCACATTACATCTATGTGTTGTTTGTTTGTTTGTTTGTTTAAATCCGTGCTTCCACTTTGAGGTTGAACAATAGGTTAAGGGAGCATTCCTCAATTTTTTTGGGGTCCAATGGAACGGCAGGAGTGTGGAGAATTAACGCACTCGAGGACTCTGGAATATGGATGGAGAGAACGACAGTTGAAGACATGGATATTGTTGTCCGAGCACATATAAAGGAATGGAAGTTTCTGTTATGGTTTATGACTTTTTTGTATGGCATTCATATCTTTACTGATCATTCAAGCAGTGCTACACGAATTTCCATTCAGTGTTAGTGTGAATTGCTGGAGCACAATATGACTCATGCTCATCTCCATGTCAATGCTAGGAGGAGAAAAACTACATTCAGAGGTTACGGAATGGCAATGGGTGGGTTACCTCCCAGGAGCAGATGACTCGCATGGTTAGTGATCACTAGGCCATGAATCTCATGGATCCCATGATACAGGTACATCAAGGAAATTTTAATAAGTTCATGGCACAACATATAATTTAATGTTAGCTTTCTACATTAAATATCAGGAAAAAAATTCTTGCAATTCATTTAAATGATGGTCGGGAAATTCCTGTTAAATGAATCTTAACAATAAGGATACAGTCGTCTACATTTAGTTTGCTTTTCTATTGCTGGGTAATCTTCTTATGCCATCATTTTCTGAGTATTTTTATGGTGCAGGTATCTGGTCCAGATCCGACGGAGACAAGCAAAATCGTGCTGCTGCTTCTTCTTTCGATTGTAAGTGAATCCTTTGATGATAGTGCTATTTTTTGTTGTATTAATACTGCATCTGATTCACATACTTCATCTAACCTTGTTTGAGAAATTGTGCATGTTTTTGCTACATTGGTCCAGGAAAATCCAGGTGAAACCTTTCAGGAACTCAGGACGACACGCATTGATTATATTTCATTGTGATGGCTGCTGCCGACACAGCTACTATGGGTACACGCAACTTCTATTTCGCTCGTCACCGGAAACCACCGCCCAGATCCATCTCTTCTCAACCATGCCGACGTGGTGGTCAGGGGTGCTTACAACTTGTGAGGACCTGCGTTCTCGCTGTTGATCCGTGATGGCATGGCCTCCCCGTGCCCTAGCCGCGTTCTAGCTGATGGTTTGGGTCCACCAGCGGAGGGAGAGGGGGACGACCTCTGTCGCTCCTTCTCTCTAGCCTCTTCATCTTGATGAAGCCGTAGGAGTAGAGGGGCACACGCGTGATGGATCTGCTCCAAGCACCTCAAGCCACACATCTTCAAGGTGATCACTTCATCCACATTCAATGTCAGTTTCCGCGTTTACTCCTTTTTTGGGGTGGATGGATGCATGATACTCTGATAGTAGCAGGCAGTTGTAGTACATACTGCAAATTGGCACGCTGAAACTAGCCTGCAATTTTCTCGGAAATTTTTATGTCACATGCTAGTGGAGTGGATTATAACATTTCAGTGGAACAAATTGTAGGTATTTCTTGTTTGCTTCTCAAAGAAAAGGATGTTATATTAACTTGGTGTTGCTGTTCTTGGTAGGATGAACAAATAGCACCTTGCAGGCTCTTGATTTTTTCTGCGATTCCCTTTGAAAGGATATAAGTTTGCAGTTTTTCTATCAGTTCTTCTGAAGCAAACAATATGTGATGGATAGCTACAATTATAGCTTCTTTTTATATTATTGTCCTGATCGAGGTTCTTGTAAGGTTAGATATGCCTTGCTTTATATATGTTGGCTTTATCCCATTGTTAGACATTTGAAAACGTGAGGCTAACAACCGTTAGTTCAATGTTACTAGAGAAATGTGTGTGTGTGTGTATGTCTGAAAATGACTGTATGGGACACAATGAGGCGCTTCAACAAGGCAAGTGTGCCACAAGAACGCTCTCAGGAAGCCCGCCATTGGCGGGCCCCAGCCCCTAGTATTTCATTCAAGTACAGGGAGACTTCGCGCTAGCTGCTGCATGACATGTGTTTTATAGTGGCAAGTCACGAGTGGTGTATAACTTTGACTTATAAGAGCAATGGGACAAGACGTTCTTGTGGACAATGAAGTCGTCTGTGGCGACTTTGTCAAATCTATAGAAGATATGACAGCTTAGTCTCTCGGTAATGCTCACAAAGATAGGTGAGTGTATACTCATGTATATAAACGTCTTCGATTGTATTGTGTTAAAAAAAGTATAAACTAAATAGCAAATTAAGTGGTAATTTAGCTAGCAATGTATGACTCGACAGGACCAAACCTAAATTGGTTAACCATTTCTGTTTCTTTTTTCTTTTTCAAACACAATACAAACTGAGACGCTGATATATACGCATATACACTCATTCTTATTAACGCATGCATGCACTCACAACCTACCTCAGTGAGCATCTTCAATAGACTGAGTCGATACATTATTTTGAGATTGACGAAGTCGTCACAGACACCTTCATAGTTGACGGGGACATCTCCTCCCACTAAATGCACGTCGCCGAAAGATCTAGAATAAATCCAGGAAAATGTGAGGACCAATGTCAAATCTAAGACTTAAACTCTGTTGGGTAGAGGATATCACTGTCCTCTTAATCATTCTTGTTGGTTCGCGGTTAACAATTCATGTTAACTGATTATAGTTGATATTGTGTCTAGAAACCAACCATTGGGATGTGGGCAACATTCCTTTTGTGAGTCCGATCAGGGACTGACCGCGTTACGTTTCCTTGAGCATCGAACGGACAACTAGAAAACGAGATGAAACATGCACACCAGAGATATCCAGGTTCGGGCCACCTGCAAGGTGTAATACTCTACTCCTGTTGTGGATGATATTGCTATCTTCTAGTCTAGTTGGTTACAATGCGTGTGGTAAGTTGTCAATGAATCAAGACCCTTTGCTAGGTTGTAGTCCACCCCTATTTATACTGCTCTTGGACTTCCCCTTATCGGGGCAATGGCGGCGCCAGCATTCGTCCACGCCCTCGGCCACCCCAGGCAGCCTTTGAGCACTCTAGCACTGTAGCTACAGTGTCCTCTGTAGAGTATAAAGGAAATCAGCCTCACGCCCCAGGCAGCCGCCAGGGCTGCCTGGGGCATGTCTCCGCTGCTGCTGAGGGGTAACCATATAACTATTACAAACATGGTAGGAAAAGTCATCCGTATCGGCCTGACGTAATTGGGCATGGCGGCCCTGCTCATGCCGGTAGGTTGCTACAGGATGTCTGGCCCTGTAGCTATGCATGGAGTTGGTAGCATCTCTTCGGTCCCTATGGATGTCCACAAGGGGTAGATGTAGCTCGTCGGGATGCGACGTCCGAAGACGGATGCGTCTCGCCCCATCCGGCGACTGGTAACTGGTCACTGTAGCGCACTGGTGTGCATTGACGCCTCTGACAAGTAGATTCTTCGGTTCCTTCATGGAGAAGGAAAAATGCGTCGTGGGGGTTGGTGCTTTCCGGATGGTTCTGCAGGAACCGCTTGTCGGGAGCCAGAGCCCCGCCAAGCAGGATGGTCCTTCATGGGGCTTGTTAACGCGGTGCAGCTTGTCGGGCGCCACTGTCATGGCCTGGCCTTCGTCGGCCCGGGTTACCCCGGTTCTCTTTGAGCCGACGGTAGCCCCCGGGCCCATGTCCTACGTGTGGCCAGCAGGAGGCGCGAAAGGAGATATGGCCTGAAGTCCTTGGAGGCCGGACATGTGGCGCTCGACGCCTGAAGGTGGGAAATAGCGCCCATGATTCCGCATCGGTTTGCATTAACTGCGGTAATGATGACTGGCGAGTAGGAAGGAAAACGATCCCTCGGTCCCCACGCCACACATGTCGCGTGACCTCGATGCGGGGGGATAGTGGGACACCACGCCCTCAACCGCCGTGGGGTTGCCGCATTGCCTTCTTGGGTCATAAAGAGGGAGAAAACCGCAGCCGCTCGCCCCTTTCGCCGCTTTGTATTCTTTCCCTCTTGCTGCCTTGCTCCACGCCCGTAGTCTAGCAAGAAAACTCTGGTCTTAGAGCATCTTCTTCTCCTGCTTCCATGGTACCACACAAGGCCCCGACGGTTGCGGAGAAGGGGAAAGGCAAGAAGAAGAAGAAGGCGGCGGAGCCTCCTCGGGCTCTAATCTGTCATTGTTGGCCGCCGACGAGGATATGCGTCGCCTTCCTCGCTGTCGGGCAACTGCCACCTTTTTCGGCTTCTTCCTCGCCATCCTAGAACATTACCAGGTCCAAGTACTTCATCTCCATCTACAACACAATGGAGGAGCAATGCATTAGAGATGAGGTGTAGTATGCTGCAAAAGAAAGAGGTGAATTCTAGTTTTTATCCCTACTTTGACATTTCACGCAGATGCCACAATTTTATTGTTGTTCATCCGGATTACTCCATTTAGTGAATGCTTTAACATATTTTACCCCATTTTCAAAAATTTACTCAGCAAAAAAAGAGAGATGAAATGCGGTACAAAATATGATATGCATTGAACATGCAAAATGTACAAAACCATTTAGATGAATCTTAACTAGAGAACGTGCACTTAATTAGCAAGATGGTACAAGAAACACTAGTTTTTCTTGCGAATCATCTCAACGAGTATGGAAAACTAGGTCATTTTACTTCTCTATCAGCACAACATAACACATCGCTCTCACATGACTTGTTCTTCTTGCAGGAACCCACACATGTGCCATCTTATATTGAGGAGCAACACATTTGTGTCAGCCTTTGTCACAGTTTCGTGCATTACGTGTCGATAATGAGTAGGGAAGAGAGCAACAAGTTTATTCTGGATCTGGGAAATGACACAAGATTTGTCAAATGACATGGCATGACAAAGCGTTCCCTGAGGCATTGTTTGTACCATTTTTCTCATAATTTAACATTTCACATACTTTAGATTCTATTGTAAAAATACAGGAAACTCCCCCCCCCTTAATAGAAACAGGGATTTGCTAATTCTCCCCAGAATTAGAGGATCATTTTGAGATTTTAGAGCATATTTGAGGTTTTAATGCGACTGTTGTCACTTTGGGCGGATTTTTGCTAAAGAGATGAGGGGGCAACTAAGACGGCTGAGAAGCGATGAATATGTTGGAAATATGCCCTAGAGGCAATAATAAAATAATTATTATATTTCCTTGTTCATGATAATTGTCTATTATTCATGCTATAATTGTATTATCCGGAAATCGTAATACATGTGTGAATACATAGACCACAATGTGTCCCTAGTGAGCCTCTAGTTGACTAGCTCGTTGATCAACAGATAGTCATGGTTTCCTGGCTATGGACATGGGGATGTCATTGATAACGGGATCACATCATTAGGAGAATGATGTGATGGACAAGACCCAAACCTAAGCATAGCACAAAGATCGTGTAGTTCGTTTGCTGTAGCTTTTCTGGATGTCAAGTATCATTTCCTTAGACCATGAGATTGTGCAACTCCCGGATACCGTAGGAGTGCCTTGGGTGTGCCAAACATCACAACGTAACTGGGTGGCTATAAAGGTACATTACAGGTATCTCCGAAAGTGTCTGTTGGGTTGGCACGAATCGAGACTGGGATTTGTCACTCCGTATGACGGAGAGGTATCTCTGGGCCCACTCGGTAATGCATCATCATAATGAGCTCAATGTGATCAAGTGGTTGATCACGGGATCATGCATTACGGTACGAGTAAAGTGACTTGCCGGTAACGAGACTGAACAAGGTATTGGGATACCGACGATCGAGTCTCGGGCAAGTAACGTACCGATTGACAAAGGGAATTGAGTACGGGATTGATTAGGTCCTCGACATCGTGGTTCATCTGATGAGATAATTGAGGAGCATGTGGGAGCCAACATGGGTATCCAGATCCCTTTGTTGGTTATTGACCAGAGAATCGTCTCGGTCATGTCTGCTTGTCTCCCGAACCCGTAGGGTCTACACACTTAAGGTTCAGTGACGCTAGGGTTGTATAGATATGAGTATGCAGTAATCCGAAAGTTGTTTGGAGTCCCGGATGAGATCCTGTACGTCACGAGGAGTTCCGGAATGGTCCGGAGGTGAAGAATTATATATAGGAAGTGTAGTTTCGGCCATCGGGAAAGTTTTGGGGTCACCGGTATTGTACCGGGACCACCGGATGGGTCCCGGGGGTCCACCGGGTGGGGCCACCCATCCCGGAGGTCCCCATGGGCTGAAGTGGGGAGGGGAACCAGCCCATAGTGGGCTGGTGCGCCCCCCCTTGGGCCCTCCATGCGCCTAGGGTTGGGAACCCTAGGGGAGGGGGCGCCTCCACTTGCCTTGGGGGGTACTCCACCCCCTTGGCTGCCGCCCCCCTAGGAGATCCCATCTCCTAGGGCCGGCGCACCCCCCTAGGGGGGCTATATAAAGGGGGGAGGGCATCCGCACATCAAGCCTTGGCGCCTTCCTCTTCCCTGCTACACCTCTCCCTCTCGCAGAAGCTCGGCAAAGCCCTGCTGCGTTCACTGCTACATCCACCACCACGCCATCGTGCTGCTGGATCTTCATCAACCTCTCCTTCCCCTTGCTGGATCAAGAAGGAGGAGACGTCATCCGCTCCGTACGTGTGTTGAACGCGGAGGTGCCGTCCGTTCAGCACTTGGTCATCGGTGATTTGGATCACGGCGAGTACGACTCCATCATCCCCGTTCTCTTGAACGCTTCCGCTCGCGATCTTCAAGGGTATGTAGATGCACTCTCCTCTCGTTGCTAGTTGACTCCATAGATTGATCTTGGTGAAACGTAGGAATTTTTTTTGTTTTCTGCAACGTTCCCCAACAGTGGCATCATGAGCTAGGTCTATGCGTAGTTACTATGCACGAGTAGAACACAAAGTAGTTGTGGGCGTCGATATTGTCAATTTGCTTGCCGTTACTAGTCTTATCTTGATTCGGCGGCATCGTGGGATGAAGCGGCACGGACCATCCTTACACGTACGCTTACGTGAGACCGGTTCCACCGACTGACATGCACTAGTTGCATAAGGTGGCTGGCGGGTGTCTGTCTCTCCCACTTTAGTCGGATCGGATTCGATGAACAGGGTCCTTATGAAGGGTAACTAGAAATTGGCAATTCACGTTGTGGTTTTGGCGTAGGTAAGAAACGTTCTTGCTAGAAACCTATAGAAACCACGTAAAAACTTGTAACAACAATTAAAGGACGTCTAACTTGTTTTTGCAGCAAGTGTTTTGTGATGTGATATGGCCAAAGGTTGTGATGAATGATGAATGATATATGTGATGTATGGGATTGATCATGTTCTTGTAATAGGAATCACGACTTGCATGTCGATGAGTATGACAACCGTCAGGAGCCATAGGAGTTGTCTTTATTTTTTGTATGGCCTGCGTGTCATTGAGAAACGCCATGTAAATTATTTTACTTTATTACTAAACGTGTTAGCCATAGTAGTAGAAGTAATAATTGGCGAGCAACTTCATGGAGACACGATGATGGAGATCATGGTGTCATGCCGGTGACAAGATGATCATGGAGCCCCAAGATGGAGATTAAAGGAGCTATATGATATTGGCCATATCATGTCACTATTATTTGATTGCATGTGATGTTTATCATGTTTTTGCATCTTGTTTACTTAGAATGACGGTAGTAAATAAGATGATCCCTCATAATAATTTCAAGAAAGTGTTCCCCCTAACTGTGCGCCGTTGCGACAGTTCGTTGTTTCGAAGCACCATGTGATGATCGGGTGTGATAGATTCCAACGTTCACATACAACGGGTGTAAGACAGATTTACACACGCAATACACTTAGGTTGACTTGACGAGCCTAGCATGTACATACATGGCCTCGGAACACAGAAGACCGAATGGTCGAGCATGAGTCGTATAGAAGATACGATCAACATGAAGATGTTCACCGATGTTGACTAGTTCGTCTCACGTGATGATCGGACACGGCCTAGTCAACTCGGATCATGTTATACTTAGATGACTGGGGGGATGTTTATCTAAGTGGGAGTTCATTGAATAATTTGATTAGATGAACTTAATTATCATGAACTTAATCTAAAATATTTACAATATGTCTTGTAGATCAAATGGCCAACGTTGTCCTCAACTTCAACGCGTTCCTAGAGAAAACCAAGCTGAAAGACGATGGCAGCAACTATAAGGACTGGGTCCGGAACCTGAGGATCATCCTCATAGCTGCCAAGAAAGATTATGTCCTAGAAGCACCGCTAGGTGACGCACCCGTCCCACAGAACCAAGATGTTATGAACGCTTGGCAGATACGTGCTGATGATTACTCCCTCGTTCAGTGCGGCATGCTTTACAGCTTAGAACCGGGGCTCCAAAAGCGTTTTGAGTGACATGGAGCATATGAGATGTTCGGAGAGCTGAAAATGGTTTTCCAAGCTCATGCCTGGGTCGAGAGATATGAAGTCTCCGACAAGTTCTTCAGCTGTAAGATGGAGGAAAATAGTTCTGTCAGTGAGCACATACTCAAAATGTCTGGGTTGCATAACCGCTTGACTCGGCTGGGAGTTAATCTCCCGGATGACGCGGTCATTGACAGAATCCTTTAGTCGCTTCCACCAAGCTACAAGAGCTTTGTGATGAACTTCAATATGCAGGGGATGGAAAAGACCATTCCTGAAGTATTTGCAATGCTGAAATCAGCAGAGGTAGAAGTCAAAAAGGAACATCAAGTGTTGATGGTGAATAAAACCACTAAGTTCAAGAAAGGCAAGGGTAAGAAGAACTTTAAGAAGGACGGCAAGGGAGTTGCCGCGCCCGGTAAGCAAGCTGCCGGGAAGAAGCCAAAGCATGGACCCAAGCCCGAGACTGAGTGCTTTTATTGCAAGGGAAGTGGTCACTGGAAGCGAAACTGCCCCAAATACTTAGCGGACAAGAAGGCCGGCATCACAAAAGGTATATGTGATATACATGTAATTGATGTGTACCTTACCAGTGCTCGTAGTAGCTCCTGGGTATTTGATACCGGTGCGGTTGCTCACATTTGTAACTCAAAGCAGGAGCTGCGGAATAAGCGGAGACTAGCGAAGGACGAGGTGACGATGCGCGTCGGGAATAGTTCCAAGGTCGATGTGATCGCCGTCGGCATGCTACCTCTACATTTACCTACGGGATTAGTTTTAAACCTCAATAATTGTTATTTAGTGCCAGCTTTGAGCATGAACATTGTATCAGGATCTCGTTTAATACAAGATGGCTACTCATTTAAATCCGAGAATAATGGTTGTTCTATTTATATGAGAGATATGTTTTATGGTCATGCTCCGATGGTGAATGGTTTATTCTTAATGAATCTCGAGCGTAATGCTACACATATTCATAGTGTGAATACCAAAAGATGTAAGGTTGATAATGATAGTCCCGCATACTTGTGGCACTGTCGCCTTGGTCACATAGGTGTCAAACGCATGAAGAAGCTCCATACAGATGGACTTTTAGAGTCTCTTGATTACGAATCATTTGACACG
>NC_053025.1:585040967-585110006 GCF_003073215.2 Triticum urartu
GATGAGATCATCGAGGAGCATGTGGGAGCCAACATGGGTATCCAGATCCCGCTGTTGGTTATTGACCGGAGAGCGATCTCGGTCATGTCTACATGTCTCCCGAACCCGTAGGGTCTACACACTTAAGGTTCGGTGACGCTAGGGTTGTAGGGATATGTATATGCAGTAACCCGAATGTTGTTCGGAGTCCCGGATGAGATCCCGGACGTCACGAGGAGTTCCGGAATGGTCCGGAGGTAAAGAATTATATATGGGAAGTCTTGTTTTGGTCACCGGAAAGGTTTCGCGCATTATCGGTATTGTACCGGGAGTGCCGAAAGGGGTCCGGGGGTCCACCAAGGGGGTCCACCTGCCCCGGGGGCCACATGGGCTGTAGGGGTGTGCGCCTTGGCCTATATGGGCCAAGGGCACCAGCCCCAAGAGGCCCATGAGCCAAGAGATGAGGGAAAGGAAGAGTCCTAAAGGGGGAAGGCACCTCCTAGGTGCCTTGGGGAGGATGGACTCCTCCCTGGCCGCACCCTTCCTTGGAGGAAGGGCCAAGTGTTGTGTTTCGTAGTAATTTCAAAAATTTCCTACGCTCACGCAAGATCATGGTGATGCATAGCAACGAGAGGGGGGAGTATGATCTACGTACCTTGTAGATCGACAACGGAAGCGTTTGGTTGATGTAGTCGTACGTCTCCACGGCCCGATCGATCAAGCACCGAAACTACGGCACCTCCGAGTTCTAGCACACGTTCAGCTCGATGACGATCCCTAGACTCCGATCCAGCAAAGTGTCGGGGAAGAGTTACGTAAGCACGACGGCGTGGTGACGATCTTGATGCACTACTGCAGCAGGGCTTCGCCTAAACTCCGCTACAATATTATCGAGGACTATGGTGGAAGGGGGCACCGCACACGGCTAAGAATATGATCACGTGGATCAACTTGTGTTGCTCTGGGGTGCCCCTGCCTCCGTATATAACGGACCAAAGGGGGGGAGGCCGGCCGGCCATCATAGGCGCGCCAGGAGAGTCCTACTCCCTCTTGGAGTAGGATCCCCCCCCCAATCCTAGTTGGAATAGGACTCGCGGAGGGGGGAAAAGAGAAAGGGGGACGGCCCCCTCTCCTTGTCCTATTCGGACCAAGGGAGGGGAGGGGCGCGCGGCCCACTTTGGGCTGCCCCTTCTCTTTTCCACTAAGGCCCATTAAGGCCCATCTAGCTTCCGGGGGGTTCCGGTAACCTCCCGGTACTCCGGCAAAATCCCAATTTCACCCGGAACACTTCCGATATCCAAACATAGGCTTCCAATATATCAATCTTTATGTCTCGACCATTTCGAGACTCCTCGTCATGTCCGTGATCACATCCGGGACTCCGAACAACCTTCGGTACATCAAAACTCATAATAACTGTCATCGTAACCTTAAGCGTGCGGAACCTACGGGTTCGAGAACAATGTAGACATGACCGAGACACGTCTCCGGTAAATAACCAATAGTGGGACCTGGATGCCCATATTGGCTCCTACATATTCTACGAAGATCTTTATCGGTCAGACCGCATAACAACATACGTTGTTCCCTTTGTCATCGGTATGTTACTTGCCCGATATTCGATCGTCGGTATCCCATACCTAGTTCAATCTCGTTACTGGCAAGTCTCTTTACTCGTTCTGTAATACATCATCCCGCAACTAAATCATTAGTCGCAATGCTTGCAAGATTGAGTGATGTGCATTACCGAGAGGGCCCAGAGATACCTCTCCGACAATCGGAGTGACAAAACCTAATCTCGAAATACGCCAACCCAACATGTACCTTTGGAGACACCTGTAGTACTCCTTTATAATCACCCAGTTACGTTGTGACGTTTGGTAGCACCCAAAGTGTTCCTCCGGTAAACGGGAGTTGCATAATCTCATAGTTACAGGAACATGTATAAGTCATGAAGAAAGCAATAGCAACATACTTAAACGATCAAGTGCTAAGCTAACGGACTGGGTCAAGTCAATCAGATCATTCAACTAATAATGTGACCCCGTTAATCAAATAACAACTCTTTGTCCATGATTAGGAAACATAACCATCTTTGATTAACGAGCTAGTCAAGTAGAGGCATACTAGTGACACTCTGTTTTGTCTATGTATTCACACATGTATTATGTTTCCGGTTAATACAATTCTAGCATGAATAATAAACTTTTATCATGACATAAGGAAATAAATAATAACTTTATTATTACCTCTAGGGCATATTTCCTTCAGTCTCCCACTTGCACTAGAGTCAATAATCTAGATTACACAGTAATGATTCTAACACCCATGGAGCCTTGGTGCTGATCATGTTTTGCTCTTGGAAGAGGCTTAGTCAACGGGTCTGCAACATTCAGATCCGTATGTATCTTGCAAATCTCTATGTCTCCCACCTGGACTAGATCCCGGATGGAATTGAAGCGTCTCTTGATGTGCTTGGTTCTCTTGTGAAATCTGGATTCCTTCGCCAAGGCAATTGCACCAGTATTGTCACAAAAGATTTTAATTGGACCCGATGCACTAGGTACGATACCTAGATCGGATATGAACTCCTTCATCCAGACTCCTTCATTCGCTGCTTCCGAAGCAGCTATCTATTCCGCTTCACACGTAGATCCCGCCACGACACTTTGTTTAGAACTGCACCAACTGACAGCTCCACCGTTTAATGTAAACACGTATCCGGTTTGCGATTTAGAATCGTCCGGATCAGTGTCAAAGCTTGCATCAACGTAACCGTTTATGATGAGCTCTTTGTCACCTCCATATATGAGAAACATATCCTTAGTCCTTTTCAGGTACTTCAGGATGTTCTTGACCGCTGTCCAGTGATCCACTCCTGGATTACTTTGGTACCTCCCTGCTAGACTTATCGCTTCACATGTAGATCCCGCCACAACGCTTTGTTTAGAACTGCACCAACTGACAGCTCCACCGTTTAATGTAAACACGTATCCGGTTTGCGATTTAGAATCATCCGGATCAGTGTCAAAGCTTGCATCAACGTAACCTTTTACGATGAGCTCTTTGTCACCTCCATATATGAGAAACATATCCTTAGTCCTTTTCAGGTATTTCAGGATGTTCTTGACCGCTGTCCAGTGATCCACTCCTGGATTCACTTTGGTACCTCCCTGCTAGACTTATAGCAAGGCACACATCAGGTCTGGTACACAGCATTGCATACATGATAGAGCCTATGGCTGAAGCATAGGGAACATCTTTCATTTTCTCTCTATCTTCTGCAGTGGTCGGGCATTGAGTCTTACTCAACTTCACACCTTGTAACACAGGCAAGAACCCTTTCTTTGCTTGATCCATTTTGAACTTCTTCAAAACTTTGTCAAGGTATGTGCTTTGTGAAAGTCCAATTAAGCGTCTTGATCTATCTCTATAGATCTTATGCACACTTTGTTAAGCTCCCTTTGGATCGACAAAACCTTCTGGTTGCATCATATACAACTCTTCTTCCAGAAATCCATTCAGGAATGCAGTTTTGACATCCATCTGCCAAATTTCATAATCATAAAATGCGGCAATTGCTAACATGATTCGGACAGACTTAAGCATCGCTACGGGTGAGAAGGTCTCATCGTAGTCAATCCCTTGAACTTGCCGAAAACCTTTTGCGACAAGTCGAGCTTTGTAGACAGTAATATTACCGTCAGCGTCAGTCTTCTTCTTGAAGATCCATTTATTCTCAATTGCTTGCCGATCATCGGGCAAGTCAACCAAAGTCCATACTTTGTTCTCATACATGGATCCCATCTCAGATTTCATGGCTTCAAGCCATTTTGCGGAATCTGGGCTCACCATCGCTTCTTCATAGTTCGTAGGTTCATCATGATCTAGTAGCATGACTTCCAGAACAGGATTACCGTACCACTCTGGCGCGGATCTCACTCTGGTTGATCTACGAGGTTCAGTAGTATCTTGTTCTGAAGTTTCATGATCATCATCATTAGCTTCCTCACTCACTGGTGTAGGTGTCACAGAAACAGTTTTCTGTGATGCTACTTTCCAATAAGGGAGTAGGTACAGTTACCTCGTCAAGTTCTACTTTCCTCCCACTCACTTCTTTCGAGAGAAACTCCTTCTCCAGAAAGTTTCCGAATTTAGCAACTGAATTCATTCATGATGCTACTGAAAATTATTATGAGGGAGGAATATATGCTTGTAGGAATTGCAATAATATCAAGTTTCCTCTCTATGTGCTTAAAGTTTTGAAGTTATGCTTGTTTTGCTTTCCTATGCTAGTTGATTATTGTTCCTATAAGTTGTTTGCTCACAAAATCCCTATGCATAGGAAGTGGGTTATACTTAAATGTGCTAGTCAAATTCTTCAAGATGCTCCCTTTATGTTTTAGTTCTTATCCTTTATGTGAGCATCGTTGAAATCATCATGCCTAGCTAGGGGCATTAAACGATAGCGCTTGTTGGGAGGCAACCCAACTTTATTTTTGTTCCTTGATTTTTTCTCCTGTTTAGTAATAAATAATTTATTGAGCCTCTGTTATGATTGAGTTTTATGTTTTAATTAGTGTTTGTGCCAAGTAGAACCGTTGGGAAGACTTGGGGAAAGTCTTGTTGATCCTACTGTAAAAACAGAAACTTTAGCCCTCACGAGAATTGCTGCCATTTTTTATTGGAGAGTGATATTTAGTTAATTATTTTTTAATATGATTAATAGATAAATTCCTAACGTCCAGAAATTTATTTTAGAATTTTTTGGGTTCCAGAAGTTTGCGTTAGTTACAGATTACTACAGACTGTTCTGTTTTTGACAGATTCTGTTTTCCGTGTGTTGTTTACTTATTTTGATGAGTCTATGGCTAGTAAAAGAGTTCATAAACCATACAGAAGTTGGAATACAGTAGGTTTAACACCAATATAAATAAATAATGAGTTCATTACAGTACCTTGAAGTGGTGTTTTGCTTTCTTTCTCTAACGGAGCTCACGAGTTTTCTGTTAAGTTTTGTGTTGTGAAGTTTTCAAGTTTTGGGTAAAGATTCGATGGACTATGGAATAAGGAGTGGCAAGAGCCTAAGCTTGGGGATGCCCAAGGCACCCCAAGGGATTCAAGGACAACCAAGAGCCTAAGCTTGGGAATGCCCCGGAAGGCATCCCCTCTTTCGTCTTCGTTCATCGGTAACTTTACTTGGAGCTATATTTTTATTTACCACATGATATGTGTTTTTCTTGGAGCGTCATTTTATTTTATTTAGTTTTTCTTGATATTTGAATAAAATACCAAGATCTTAAATTCTTAAATTTTAGAGAGTCTTCACATAGTTGCATAATTATTCGACTACTCATTGATCTTCACTTATATCTTTAGGAGTAGTTTGTTGTTGCTGTAGTGCTTCACTTATATCTTTTTAGAGCACGGCAATGGTTTTATTTTATAGAAATAGATGAAATCGCATGCTTCACTTATATCATTTTGAGAGTCTCCAAACAGCATGGTAGTTTGCTTTGGTTATGAATTTACTCCTAATATGATGAGCATCCAAGAGGGATATAATAAAAACTTTCATATAAAGTGCATTGAATACTATGAGAAGTTTGATACTTGATGATTGTTTTGAGATATGACGATGGTGATATTAAAGTCATGCTAGTTGAGTAGTTGTGAATTTGGAAATACTTGTGTTGAAGTTTTTGATTCCCGTAGCATGCACGTATGGTGAACCGTTATGTGACGAAGTCGCAGCATGATTTATTTATTTATTGTCTTCCTTATGAGTGGCGGTCGGGGATGAGCGATGGTCTTTTCCTACCAATCTATCCCCCTAGGAGCATGCACGTAGTACTTTGTTTCGATAACTAATATATTTTTGCAATAAGTATGTAAGTTCTTTATGACTAATGTTGAGTCCATGGATTATACACACTCTCACTCTTCCACCATTGCTAGCCTCTCTAGTACCGCGCAACTTTCGCCGATACCATAAACCAACCATTTACCTTCCTCAAAACAGCCACCATACCTACCTATCATGGCATTTCCATAGCCATTCCGAGATATATTGCCATGCAACTTTCCACCATTCCGTTTACTATGATACGCTCCATCATTGTCATATTGCTTTGCATGATCATGTAGTTGACATTGTATTTGTGGCAAAGCCACCATTCATAATTCTTTCATACATGTCACTCATGCAGCATTGCACATCCCGGTACACTGCCGGAGGCATTCATATAGAGTCATACTTTGTTCTAGTATAGAGTTGTAATCATTGATTTGTAAATAAATAGAAGTTTGATGATCATCATTAATAGAGCATTGTCCCAAAAAAGGCCAAAAAAAGAGACGCCAAATAAAAAAAGGAAAGGCCAAAAAAAGGGACAATGCTACTATCCTTTTTCCACACTTGTGCTTCAAAATAGCACCACGATCTTCATGATAGAGAGTATCTTGTTTTGTCACTTCCATATACTAGTGGGAATTTTTCATTATAGAATTTGGCTTGTATATTCCAACAATGGGCCTCCTCAAGTGCCCTAGGTCTTCGTGAGCAAGCAAGTTGGATGCACGCCCACTTAGTTTCTTTTGTTGAGCTTTCATACATTTATAGCTCTAGTGCATCCGTTGCATGGCAATCCCTACTCGCTCACATTGATATCTATTAATGGGCATCTCCATAGCCCGTTGATACGCCTAGTTGATGTGAGACTATCTTCTCCTTTTTGTCTTCTCCACAAACACCATTCTATTCCACCTATAGTGTTATATCCATGGCTCACGCTCATATATTGCGTGAAGATTGAAAAAGTTTGAGAACATCAAAAGTATGAAACAATTGCTTGGCTTGTCATAGGGGTTGTGAATAATTTAAATATGTTGTGTGGTGAAGATGGAGCATAGCCAGACTATATGATTTTGTAGGGATAGCTTTCTTAGGCCATGTTATTTTGAGAAGACATAATTGCATTGTTAGTATGCTTGAAGTATTATTATTTTTTATGTTAATATTAAACTTTTGTCTTGAATCTTATGGATCTGAATATTCTTGCCACAATAAAGAATTACATGGATAAATATGTTAGGTAGCATTCCACATCAAAAATTCTGTTTTTATCATTTACCTACTCGAGGACGAGCAGGAATTAAGCTTGGGGATGTTGATACATCTCCAACGTATCTATAATTTTGATTGTTTCATGCTATTATATTATCAACCTTGGATGTTTTATATGCATTTATATGCTATTTTATATGATTTTTGGGACTAACCTATTAACCTAGAGCCCAGTGCCAGTTTCTGTTTTTTTCCTTGTTTTAGAGTATCGC
The DNA here is from genome assembly GCF_003073215.2 of Triticum urartu. Taxonomy (NCBI): domain Eukaryota; kingdom Viridiplantae; phylum Streptophyta; class Magnoliopsida; order Poales; family Poaceae; genus Triticum; species Triticum urartu. Next base: position 585,048,285 of record NC_053025.1, read on the forward strand.
GGAAAAGGAAAATCAAACGGAGTCCAATTAACCTGAAACTTCACGGAACTTATTTTTGGAACAAAACCAATCCAGAAGACTTGGGGTGTATGTAAGGGAAGCAACGAGGAAGGCACGAGGCAGGGGGGCGCGGCCACCCCCTGGGCGTGCCCTCCACCATCGTGGGCCCCTCGTTGCCCCCTGACGTATTTCTTCCTCCTATATATACCAATATACCCTAAAACCATCGAGCAGCACAATAGATCGGGAGTTCCGCCGCCAGAAGCCTCCGTAGCCACCGAAAACCAATCTAGATCCGTTCCGGCACCCTACCGGAGGAGGAACCCCTCACCGGTGGCAATCTTCATCATCCCAGCGCTCTCCATGATGAGGAGGGAGTAGTTCTCCCTCGGGGCTGAGGGTATGTACCAGTAGCTATGTGTTTGATCTCTCTCTCTCTCGTGTTCTTGAGGTGATACGATCTTGATGTATCGCGAGCTTTGCTATTATAGTTGGATCTTATGATGTTTCTCCCCCTCTACTCTCTTGTAATGGATTGAGTTTTCCCTTTGAAGTTATCTTATCGGATTGAGTCTTTAAGGATTTGAGAACACTTTGATGTATGTCTTGCGTGGGATACCCGTGGTGACAATGGGGTATTCTATTGATCCGTTTGATGTATGTTTTGGTGATCAACTTGCGGGTTCCAACCATGAACCTATGCATAGGGGTTGGCACCCGTTTTCGTCTTGACTCTGCGGTAGAAACTTTGGGGCACTCTTTGAATTTCTTTGTGTTGGTTTGAATAGATGAATCTGAGATTGTGTGATGCATATCGTATAATCATACCCACGGATACTTGAGGTGACATTGGAGTATCTAGGTGACATTAGGGTTTTCGTTGTGTTATTCTAGTACGAACTCTATGATAGATTGAACGGAAAGAATAGCTTCATGTTATTTTACTACGGACTCTTGAATAGATCGATCAGAAAGGATAACTTTGAGGTGGTTTCGTACCTTACCATAATCTCTTTGTTTGTTCTCTGCTATTAGTGACTTTGGAGTGACTCTTTGTTGCATGTTGAGGGATAGCTATATGATCCAATCATGTTATTATTGTTGAGGGAACTTGCACTAGTGAAAGTATGAACCATAGGCCTTGTTTCAACGCATTGCAATATTGTTTACACTCACTTTTATCATTAGTTACCTTGCTGTTTTTATATTTTCAGACTACAAAAACCTATATCTACCATCCATATTGCATTTGTATCTCCATCTCTTCGCCGAACTAGTGCACCTATACAATTTACCATTGTATTGGGTGTGTTGGGGACACAAGAGACTCTTTGTTATTTGGTTGCAGGGTTGTTTGAGAGAGACCATCTTCATCATACGCCTCCCATAGATAGATAAACCTTAGGTCATCCACTTGAGGGAAATTTTCTACTGTCCTACAAACCTCTGCACTTGGAGGCCCAACAACGTCTACAAGAAGAAGGTTGTGTAGTAGACATCAATGATGTGGCTTTGAATGGTGCATTTTGAACACACAAAAAGTCTGGAGTTCAAATAAGTTAAAAAAATGAAATCCCTTTGTAATAGATGAGTTTTCGTCTGAAACCCTGATACTTCGAAAGAGACTGTCCATTTTCTACACGAAGTGCATCCAGCTTTTGTTGTAACCCTCTCAACTTTTTAGCACATGCTATATGGGTGAAATGATCATACCATGCCAACTTTCAATCTTTTCAGAGCTCATTTGTAGTGCTTTTCAATTTGAGGGTCATTTAGTGAAAAAAATCAGTAAATGCATGAAAAATACCAAATGAAGTCAAAAAGGTTTGAAAAATAATGATGTGGATTTGAATGGTGCATTTTGAACACACAAAAAGTCTGGAGTTCAAATAAGTTCAAAAAAATGAAATCCCTTGGTAACAGTTGAGAGGAGCTCGAGAGGGTCGGCACAACAGCGCTTATAAACCACTCTGAAGCCCTCTCAGCTAGCGAGGAGGGACTAAATGTTGGGGAACGTAGTATTTCAAAATTTTCCTCCGATCACCCAAGATCTATTTAGGAGAAGCATGGCAACGAGCGGGGAGAGTGTGTCCATGTACTCCCGTAGACCGAAAGCGGAAGCGTTTAGTAACATGGTTGATGTAGTCGAACGTCTTCGCGATCCAACCGATCAAGTACCGAACGCATGACACCTCCGCGATATGCACACGTTCAGCTTGGTGATGTCGCTCGAACTCTAGATCTAGCTGAGGTCGAGGGAGAGTTTCGTCAGCACGACGGCGTGGTGACAGTGATGATGAAGTTATCGATGCAGGGCTTCGCCTAAGCACTATGACAATATGACCGTGGTGGAAAACTGTGGAGTGGGGCACCACACACGGCTAAGTCAACCTGTATGTCTATGGGGTGCCCCCTCCCCCGTATATGAAGGAGGGGAGGAGGGGGCCGGCCGGCCTCAAGGGGCGCGCCCAAGGGGGGAATCCTACTCCTACTAGGAGTAGGTTCCCCCCTTTCCTAGTCCAACAAGGAGGAGAAGTAAGGAGGAAGGGGAGAGAAGGAAGGAGGGGGACGTCGCCCCCACCCCTTGTCCAATTCGGACTGGGGGCGTGCGCGCCACCTCCTGGCCAGCCCTCTCTCCTCTAAGGCCCATGGTAGCCCATTAACTTCATAGGGGTCCAGGTAACCCTCCGGCACTTTGGTTATCTGAAACTCTCCGGAACACTTCCGGTGTCCGAACAACATGGTCCAATATATCAATCTTTATGTCTCGACCATTTTGAGACTCCTCATCATGTTCCGTGATCTCATCTGGGACTCCGAACAACCTTTGGTACATCAAATCACAATTACTCACAATACCAATCGTCATCGAACATTAAGCGTGCGAACCCAACGGGTTTTGAGAACTATGTAGACATGACCGAGACACTTTCTCCGGTCAATAACCAACAAACGGAACCTGGATGCCCTATTGGTTCCTACATATTCTACGAAGATCTTTATCGGTCAAACCGCACAAAACAATACATTGTTCCCTTTGTCATCAGGTATGTTACTTGCCTGAGATTCGATCGTCGGTATCATCATACCTAGTTCAATCTCATTATCGGCAAGTCTCTTTACTCGTTCTGTAGTGCATCATCCTGCAACTAACTCATTAGTCAGATTGCTTGCAAGGCTTATAGTGATGTGCATTACTAAGAGGGCTCAGAGATACCTCTCCGACAATCGGAGTGACAAATCCTAATCTCGATCTATGCCAACTCAACAAACACCATCGGGGACACCTGTAGAGCATCTTTATAATCACCCAGTTACGTTGTGACGTTTGATAGCACACTAAGTGTTCCTTTGGTATTCGGGAGTTGCATAATCTCATAGTCATAGGAACAAGTATAAGCCATGAAGAAAGCAATACCAATAAACTAAACGATCATAGTGCTAAGCTAACGGATGGGTCTTGTCCATCACATCATTCTCTAATGATGTGATCTCGTTCATCAAATGACAACACATGTCTATGGCTAGGAAACGTAACCATCTTTGACTAACGAGCTAGTCAAGTAGAGGCATACTAGGTGCACTCTGTTTGTCTAAGTATTCACACATGTACTAAGTTTCTGGTTAATACAATTCTAGCATGAATAATAAACATTTATCATGATATAAGGAAATATAAATAACAACTTTATTATTGCCTCTAGGGCATATTTCCTTCAGTCTCCACTTGCACTAGAGTCAATAATCTAGATTATACAGTAATGATTATAACACCCATGGAGTCTTGGTGCTGATCATGTTTTGCTCGTGAGAGAGGCTTGGTCAACGGGTCTACAACATTCAGATCCATATGTATCTTGCAAATCTCTATGGCTCCCTCCTTGACTTGATCGTGGATGGAATTGAAGCGTCTCTTGATGTGCTTGGTTCTCTTGTGAAATCTGGATTCCTTTGCCAAGGCAATTGCACCAGTATTGTCAGAAAAGATTTTCACTGGACCCGATGCACTAGGTATTACACCTAGATCGGATATGAACTCCTTCATCCATACTCCTTCATTTGTTGCTTCTGAAGTAGCTATGTATTCCGCTTCACACGTAGATCCCGCCATGACGCTCTGCTTAGAACTGCACCAACTGACAGCTCCACCATTCCATAAAAATACGTATCCGGTTTGTGACTTCTAGTCATCTAGATCAGTGCCAAAGCTTGCATCGACATTATCTTTTATGACGAGCTCTTTGTCACCTCCATAAACGAGAAACATATCCTTAGTCCTTTTTAGGTATTTCAGGATGTTTTTGACCGTTGTCCAGTGATCCACTCCTGGATTACTTTGGTACCTCCCTGCTAAACTAATAGCAAGGCACACATCAGGTCTGGTACACAGCATTGCATACATGATAGAGCCTATGGCTGAGGCATAGGGAATGACTTTCATTTTCTCTCTATCTTCTGCAGCGATCGGGCATTGAGTCTGACTCAACTTCACACCTTGTAACATAGGCAAGAACCCTTTCTTTGGTTGATCCATTTTGAACTTCTTCAAAACTTTATCAAGGTATGTGCTTTGTGAAAGTCCAATTAAGCGTCTTGATCTATCTCTATAGATCTTGATGCCCAATATATAAGCAGCTTCACCGAGATCTTTCATTGAAAAATTCTTATTCAAGTATCCTTTTATGCTATTCAGAAACTCAGTATCATTTCCGATCAACAATATGTCATCCACATATAATATTAGAAATGTTACAGAGCTCCCACTCACTTTTGTTGTAAATACATGCTTCTCCAAAAGTCTGTATAAAACCATATGCTTTGATCACACTATCAAAGCGTATATTCCAACACCGAGATGCTTGCACCAGTCCATAAATGGATCGCTGGAGCTTGCACACTTTGTTATCACCTTTTGGATTGACAAAACCTTCCGGTTGCATCATATACAACTCTTATTTAAGATATCCATTAAAGAATGCAGTTTTGACATCCATTTGCCAAATTTCATAATCATAAAATGCGGCAATTGCTAACATGATTCGGACGGACTTAAGCATCGCTACGGGTGAGAAGGTCTCATCGTAGTCAACTCCTTGAACTTGTCGAAAACCTTTCGCAACAAGTCGAGCTTTATAGACAGTAATATTACAGTCAGCGTCAGTATTCCTCTTGAAGATCCAATTATTCTCTATGGCTTTCCGATCATCAGGCAAGTCAACCAAAGTCCACACTTTGTTCTCATACATGGATCCCATCTCAGATTTCATGGCCTCAAGCCATTTCGCGGAATCTGGGCTCATCATCGCTTCCACATAGTTCGTAGGTTCGTCATGATCAAGTAACATGACTTCTAGAACAGGATTACCGTACCACTCTGGTGTGGATCTTACTCTGGTTGACCTACGAGGTTCGGTAGTAACTTGATCAGAAGTTTCATGATCATCATCATTAGCTTCCTCACTAATTGGTGTAGGAATCACTGGAACTGATTTCTGTGATGAACTACTTTCCAATAAGGGAGAAGGTATAGTTACCTCATCAAGTTCTACTTTCCTCCCACTCACTTCTTTCGAGAGAAACTCCTTCTCTAGAAGGGATCCATTCTTAGCAACAAATATCTTGCCTTCGGATCTGTGATAGAAGGTGTACCCAATAGTCTTCTTTGGGTATCCTATGAAGACACATTTCTCCAATTTGGTTTTGAGCTTATCAGGTTGAAGCTTTTTCACATAAGCATCGCAGCCCCAAACTTTAAGAAACAACAACTTGGGTTTCTTGCCAAACCACAGTTCATATGGTGTTGTCTCAACGGATTTCGATGGTGCCCTATTTAACATGAATGCAGCCATCTCTAAAGCATAACCCCAAAACAATAGCAGTAAATCAGTAAGAGACATCATAGATCGCACCATATCTAATAAAGTGCGGTTACGACGTTCGGACACACCATTACGCTGTGGTGTTCCAGGTGGCGCGAGTTGCGAAACTATTCCGCATTGTTTCAAATGAAGACTAAACTCATAACTCAAATATTCACCTCCACGATCAGATTGTAGAAACTTAATTTTCTTGTTACGATGATTTTCCACTTCACTCTGAAATTTTTTCAACTTATCAAATGTTTCAGATTTATGTTTCATTAAGTAGATATACCCATATCTGCTCAAATCATCTGTGAAGATCAGAAAATAACGATACCCACCACGAGCATCCACACTCATCGGACCGCATACATCAGTATGTATTATTTCCAATAAGTCTATTGCTCATTCCATTGTTCCGGAGAACGGAGTCTTAGTCATCATGCCCAAGAGGCATGGTTCGCAAGCATCAAGTGATTCCAAAAGCCCATCAGCATGGAGTTTCTTCATGCGCTTTACACCAATATGACCTAAACGGCAGTGCCACAAATAAGTTGCACTATCATTACTAAAATTATATCTTTTGGCTTCAATACTATGAATATGTGTATCACTACTATCGAGATTCAATAAAAATAGACCACTCATCAAGGGTGCATGACCATAAAAGATATTACTCATATAAATAGAACAACCATTATTCTCTGATTTAAATGAATAACCGTCTCACATCAAACAAGATCCAGATATAATGTTCATGCTTAACGTTGGCACCAAATAACAATTATTCATGTCTAATACTAATCCCGAAGGTAGATCTAGAGGTAGCATGCCGACGGCGATCACATCGACTTTGGAACCATTTCCCACGCGCATCGTCACCTCGTCCTTAGCCAATATTTGCATAATCCGTAGCCCCTATTTTGACTTGCAAATATTAGCAACAGAACCAGTATCAAATACCCAGGCACTACTGCGAGCATTAGTAAGGTACACATCAATAACATGTATATCAAATATACCTTTCACTTTGCCATCCTTCTTATCCGCCAAATACTTGGGGCAGTTCCGCTTCCAGTGACCAGTCCCTTTGTAGTAGAAGCACTCAGTCTCAGGCTTAGGTCCAGACGTGGGCTTCTTCACTTGAGCAGCAACTTGCTTGTCGTTCTTCTTGAAGTTCCCCTTCTTCCCTTTGCCCTTCTTCTTGAAACTAGTGGTATTGTTGACCATCAACACTTGATGTTCCTTCTTGATTTCTACCTCCGCAGCTTTAAGCATTGCGAAGAGCTTGGGAATTGTCTTATCCATCCCTTGCATATTATAATTCATCACAAAGCTTTTGTAGCTTGGTGGCAGTGATTGAAGAACTCTGTCAATGACACTATCAATTGGAAGATTAACTCCCAGCTGAGTCAAGTAATTGTGGTACCCAGACATTCTGAGTATATGCTCACTTTTAGAACTATTCTCCTCCATTTTGCAGCTGTAGAACTTATTGAAGACTTCATATCTCTCAATTCGGGCATTTTCTTGAAATATTAACTTCTACTCCTGGAATATCTCATATGCTCCATGATGTTCAAAACGTCGTTGAAGTCCCGGTTGTAAGCCATAAAGCATGGCACACTGAACTATCGAGTAGTCATCAGCTTTGCTCTGCCAGACGTTCATAACATCAGGTGTTGCTCCTGCAGCGGGTTTGGCACCTAGTGGTGCTTCCAGAACGTAATTCTTCTGTGCAGCAATGAGGATAATCGTCAAGTTACGGACCCAGTCCGTGTAGTTGCTACCATCATCTTTCAACTTAGCTTTCTCTAGGAACACATTAAAATTCAATGGAACAGTAGCACGGGCCATTTATCTACAACAACATGGACATGCAAAATACTATCAGGTACTAAGTTCACGATAAATTAAAGTTCAATTAATCATATTACTTAAGAACTCCCCACTTAGATAGACATCCCTCTAATCATCTAAGTGATCACATGATCCATATCAACTAAACCATGTCCGATCATCACGTGATATGGAGTAGTTTTCAATGGTGAACATCACTATGTTGATCATATCTACTATATGATTCACGCTCGACCTTTCGGTCTCAGTGTTCCGAGCCAATATATACATATGCTAGGCTCGTCAAGTTTAACTCGAGTATTTTGCGTGTGCAAAACTGGCTTGCACCCGTTGTATGTGAACATAGAGCTTATCACACCTGATCATCACGTGGTGTCTCGGCACGAAGAAATATCGCAACGGTGCATACTCAGGGAGAACACTTGTACCTTGAAATTTAGTGAGAGATCATCTTATAATTCTACCGCCGTACTAAGCAAAATAAGATGCATAAAGGATAAACATCACATGCATTCAATATAAGTGATATGATATGGCCATTATCATCTTGTGCCTTTGATCTCCATCTCCAAAGCACTGTCATGATCAGCATCGTCACCAGCTTGACACCTTGATCTCCATCGAAGCATCGTTGTCGTCTCGCCAACTATTGCTTCTACGACTATCGCTACCGCTTAGTGATAAAGTAAAGAAATTACATGGTGAATGCATTTCATACAATAAAGCGACAACCATATGGCTCCTGCCAGTTGCTGATAATTGTTACAAAACATGATCATCTCATACAACAATTTATATATCATCACGTCTTAACCATATCACATCACAGCAAGCCCTGCAAAAACAATTTAGACGTCCTCTACTTTGTTGTTGCAAGTTTTACGTGGCTGCTATGGGCTTAGCAAGAACCGTTCTTACCTACGCATCAAAAACCACAACGATTTTTTGTCAAGTGTGTTGTTTTAACCTTCAACAAGGACTGGGCGTAGTCACACTCGATTCAACTAAAGTTGGTGAAACAAACACCCACTAGCCACCTGTGTGCAAAGCACGGCGGTAGAACCAGTCTCATGAACGCGGTCATGTAATGTCGGTCTGGGCCACTTCATCCAACAATACCGCTGAATCAAAGTATGACATGCTAGTAAGTAGTACGACTATTATCGCCAACAACTCTTTGTGTTCTACTCATGCATATAACATCTACGCATAGACCTGGCTCGGATGCCACTGTTGGGGAACGTAGTATTTCAAAATTTTCCTACAATCACACAAGATCTATTTAGGAGAAGCATAGCAACGAGCGGGGAGAGTGTGTCCATGTACCCTCATAGACGAAACCGGAAGCGTTTAGTAACGCGGTTGATGTAGTCGAACGTCTTCGCGAATCAACCAATCAAGTACCAAACGCACCGCACCTCCCGTGATCTACCACGTTTCATCTCGGTGACGTCCCTCGAACTCTAGATCCATCTGAGGCCGAGGGTGAGTTTTGTCAGCACGACGGTGTGGTGAACGGTGTGATGAAGTTACCGACGCAGGGTTTCGCCTAAGCACTACGACAATATGACCTGACGTGGAAAATTGTGTAGGGGGCACCGCACACGGCTAAGAAATCAACTTGTGTGTCTATGGGGTGCCCCCTTCCCCGTATATAAAGGAGGGGGAACGGGGCCCTGGCCTCAAGGGGCGCGCCCAAGGGGGGAATCCTTACTCCTACTAGGAGTAGGTTCCCCCCTTTTCCTAGTCCAACAAGGAGGGGAATGAAGGAGGAAGGGGAGAGATGGAAAGAGGGGGCGGCCCCCACCCCTTGTACCAATTCGGACTGGGAGCGCTGCACCTCCTGGCTGGCCTCTCTCCTCTAAGGCCCATGGTGGCCCATTAACTTTCCGGGGGGGGTCCAGTAACCCTCCGGCACTCCAGTTTTATCTGAAACTCTTTATCCAAAACTCTCCGGAACACTTCTGGTGTCCGAACAACATGGTCCAATATATCAATCTTTATGTCTCGACCATTTCGAGACTCCTCGTCATGTCTGTGATCTCATCCGGGACTCCGAACAACCTTTGGTACATCAAATCACATTAACTCACAATACCAATCGTCATCGAACGTTAAGCGTGCGGACCCAATGGGTTCAAGAACTATGTAGACATGATCGAGACACTTCTCCGGTCAATAACCAACAGTGGAACCTGGATGCCCATATTGGTTCCTACATATTCTACGAAAATATTTATCGGTCAAACCGCACAACAACATACGTTGTTCCCTTTGTCATTGGTATGTTACTTGCCCGAGATTCGGTCGTCGGTATCATCATACCTAGTTCAATCTCGTTACCGGCAAGTCTCTTTACTTGTTATGTAGTGCATCATCCCGCAACTAACTCATTATTCACATTGCTTGCAAGGGTTATAGTGATGTGCATTACCGAGAGGGCCTAGAGATACCTCTCCGACAATCGGAGTGAAAAATCCTAATCTCGATCTATGCCAACTCAACAAACACCATCGGAGACACCTGTAGAGCATCTTTATAATCACCCAGTTATGTTGTGACGTTTGATAGCACACTAAGTGTTCCTACGGTATTCGGGAGTTGCATAATCTCATAGTCATAGGAACATGTATAAGTCATGAAGAAAGCAATAGCAATAAACTAAATGATCATAGTGCTAAGCTAACGGATGGGTCTTGTCCATCACATCATTCTCTAATTATGTGATCCCGTTCATCAAATGACAACACATGTCTATGGCTAGGAAACTTAACCATCTTTGATTAACGAGCTAGTCAATTAGAGGCATACTAGGGACACTATGTATTCACACATGTACTAAGTTTCCGGTTAATACAATTCTAGCATGAATGATAAACATTTATCATGATATAAGGAAATATAAATAACAACTTTATTATTGCCTCTAGGGCATATTTCCTTCACTAAATATCCCATAGCACCGCGTCAGTTACAGCACAAGGCCTTTGGTTCCAGTTGGTGGCACGAACCGGGACCAATGCCCCCCTTTGGTCCCGGTTCGTGGCACCAACCAGGACCAATGCCCCCCTTTGGTCCCGGTTCGTGGCACCAATTGGGACCAAAGGTCTTTGCTTCCCGCCCTTTGGGCTAACAAAAACTGACATTTGGTCCCGATTGGTGGCACCAACCGGGACTAAAGGGTGGCATTGGTCCCAGTTAGTGCCACGAACCGGGACCAATGCTCTGGGTATATAAGCCCACACTTAGAAGTTTCTCCAAAATCACTTGTTCTTCTGTGCCCCGACGCCCCCAGGCTGCTCCTCATTTCCGTCATCGCCGAGCCCTGCCCCGACGCCGCCAGGCTACTCCACCTCGTCGTCGTCGCCGCCGACGCCCTCGACACCCTCTGCCCCGACGTCGACGCCGCTCTCCGCGCCCCTGCCCTACCCCGATGCCGCCCGCCGTACCCCCTGCCCCGACACCGCCCCCAGTGAGCACCGCGCCTTCCCCCGCGCCCCTGCCATGCCCCGCCGCTGCTGCCGTCCATTACTCTTTTTTTCTTAAATGCTATTTTTAGATGTTTTTAGATGTTCTTATATGTTGTTTTTAGATGTTTTTAGATGTTCTTATATGTTGTTTTTAGATGTGTTTAGATGTTCATGATTTTTTAGATGTATGTATGTATGAGGGATCATCGATGTATTTTTTGTATGCATGTATGTATGAGGGATCATAGATGTTTTTTTTAAAAAATAGATGTTTTATATGTATTTTTATCAGATTTTCTATCGTGCATAGACCGATTTTAGATCCTTGGCTCCATTCATCGATTTGTTCATAGAAATTTGTTCATATGTATGCAAGCGATGTCGTTGTCGATCTACCCCCTCCCCGATAACTTTGACATGAGGGGGGAGTCGTACATGCATGAGAGAGAGGCGGTCCGCTCGTCGGACATGTCATGTGGAATTTTTTTGTTCATATAGAAAACTCTGGTAACTTCGACATGAGGGGGGACGTCGATCGACCCCCTCTCGCCCGACCAACTCTCGAGTCCACCCAAACCGGGACTGAAAAAGTGTTGTTGAGGCCACCCCAAACCGAAACAAGTCTAGATATATCAGAAAAACAAGTCTAGATATATCGGACGATATGTAGATATGTCGGATATCGGGTTTGCTTTCTAATAAAGAATTGTTGTCATCTATGTATCATTTTATATTGCGGTGGACATATCGGGCGACCAACTCTTGAGGCCACCAAAACCCTAGAAAAAAGCTTGTCGATCTCCTACCCCCTCCTGCCCCTACTCGACAAACTCTCGAGGCCACGAAACCCCTAGAAGAAAACTCCGGTAACTTCGACATGAGAGGGGGCGTCGATCAACCCCCTCTCTCCCAACCAACTCTCGAGTCCACCCAAACCAACATGATGAAAGTGACTAGATGAAATTTCCGTGTGTCCTCAAGAATACTTTGCTTATTATTAGACCGTTCCGGCCTGTCCTTTGCTACAAAAAGGATGGGGTTACCTTACTGCACTTTTGTTACCATTACTATTACTTGCTCGTTACAAATTATCTTGCTATCAAACTACCTGTTACCGACAATTTCTGTGTTTGCGGAAATTACCTTGCTGAAAACTGCTTGTCATTTCCTTCTGCTCCTCGTTGGGTTCGACACTCTAACTTATCAAAAGGACTACGATTGATCCCCTATACTTGTGGGTCATCACATCGCTCAAGCTTGGTGGAGGCTTAAATATATGATGTATACATGCCCCAATAATGAGCTCTCAAAGGAAGTTATCTTACAAAAAATTTAAGCTCGGCTTTCTCATAATGATCAAACCATGCTCGATTCTTCTTCGACTGGCTCTTTTATGAAGGAAACTACTGAATTCAAATGGAACCTCCTGGAAAGAATTAAATGCAACTTCGAAGATTGGGAACTCAACAAAGGTAATGAGTCAGGTATAACACTTAAGTTTGATTGTGTTAAATCTTTTATGGATGCCGATGCTTTTCACAAGTTTAGTAGTAAGTATGGACTTGACTCTGAGATATTAGCTTCTTTTTGTGAATCATTTGCTACTCATGTCGATCTTCCTAAAGAGAAATATTTTAAATATCATCCACTTGTTAAAGAAATGATTGAGGAGCCAGTTATAGTTAAAGATGAAACTATCACGTCGGTGTGCGAAGGTGAGTCATCGCCAGAGCTGGAGGTGGAGCCGACCGTCAGGTCAGAGTCGGAGCTGCACCTCATGCCCGACAGCCTGCGGAGCAGGCGGTCCTGCTCCTTCACATGGCGGGCCACCTTCGCCATTGCCTCCTTGTTTGCATCGCGCTCCGACAACTCGATGGCAAGTCAGAGCGCCTTGGCATTCTTGCGGTGGAGAAACCGCGCATCCGTCTTTGCCATCGTGAGAGAGCGACGGAGGACCGACGTGAGGAGCATGGCCTCGGGATAGACCGGCGCGCTGACATGGATCACCTACCTTGTCGCTGCCCTCTCCTTCACCTTATGTCACTCACGTGTAGGCTACTCGTGCCTTGGACTAGGGTGTCCAGTGCGCGTCAGCCCCGGCACGGGCACGGGGACTTAGCCGTGGCCGGGTACCACCTCCGGACCAAAGGGTGGTGGTGGTGGTGGACAGCTTACCTCGAGGAGCGAAGCAACCGGAGCTGCGCATCGGACGGGAGGGGCAGGCGACATCGCTAGTGCTGCATTGACGGGATCCGAGCTCTGACGAACACGCCGCTGCCGGATCCGCCTTGGTTGACCATCGAACGCATCAACGCGATGTGGAGGGCGACCCCTCCACATCGTCGGGCCCCGCTTCGCATAGCAGACTTGCCCAGTCATCATCGAAGCCAGATTCCCCACCGGAAGCAGCGCTGCTTCGGTCGCCGGTCATCGAATGCACACGGAAGGATCGGAAGTGGAGTGGACGGAGGGAGGAGTGAAGTGGAGTTCAGATTTACTGTGGTCTAGGGTTTTCTGGATGGAGATATTTGTGGGGCAAGCATGGCCATGCTGGGCCAAGCCAACGTAGCGGGCGCACGCGGACCACCCCATATCCACCCCATATTTGGGCTGGACATGAGGGGTGCTGGCCAGTCCAAACTTTTGAGGCATGTTTGAGGTGCGTGGCTAGGTTGAAATTTCGTGACTAGTCAATGACTGAGCGGGCCACCAGGCGGCCCGGCCGCGCGTTTGGGGTGGGTTTGGGGTGCCCGGCTGTATATGCTCTTAGGCTACAAACCAAACATGGATGTAGCTCCAGTTGCGTGGCAATTATCTTTCTTCATTAGTAAATGCTAGAGTGAGATATATATATGGGCTTTATTACATTCTTAGAAAAAGAAATAAAATAAGAAATCTTTGTCATTCAATCTGATTGGCAGGGTCGTATGTTAGCAAGTGCAACTGGAGCGGCTGAACATGGCCCTCAAAATTGGAGGCCCCCGACTTGATAGGTAATTAAGGTGTTAATTAAACAGAGAATTAATTAGAGTAAAAATGATGAAAATATCGCACCCCCAAGTGACCTCCCACTTTTCTCTCCAATCGATCCGTCAATTACTCCTAGCGTCATTCTCTCCCTCCCCCTATCTCTAAGACTAGCCACAATGAAGAGTAACATACGCTAGTAATATATACATATCCCTAGACTAGGTAGTAACATAAGTGTGTTATCATGCAAAGCTACATTTATTAGGTTATAGACTCATATTGCATTGGGACATGTGATGTTACAGTAACTAACTAAGTTACTCAAACTACCTCTCTCATCATTAACTCATTGCCACATAAGCAAATTTGTTGAGTTGGACTCGATGTTACTGCTGAAGTTACTCTTACTATGGCTAGTCTAAGGCTGGTCATAGTGAGAGTAACTTAGCTAGTAACATAACGCACCCCAAGATAAATTTGCCTATATGGCATGTAATTAATGAGGAGAGAGGTGTTTAGAGTAAGACTAGTCACAGTGGGGAGTAACATAGAGTAGTAACATGCATATGTTACTAATCTATGTTACTACCTCCACAATGGGTAGTAACATATGTATTGTGTCATGGATCACTGCATTTATTACGTTATAGACTCATCTTTTTTTGATATGTGTGATATTACAGTAACTAGTTATGTTACCACATGCCTCTCTTTCTTCATTTGTTACATGTCACATCATCTATTTTGCCTAGAAAAGTGTGATCCTACCACCTATGTTGTTCCCACTGTGGGTAGTCTAACATAATATGTTACCATCACATAGCACTTCAAGATGAGTCTACAAACTAATAAATACAACCACATATGACACTGTTTCTATGTTACTCCTCACTATGAAGATAGTAATATAGACTGGTGTCATATGCATGACACTAGCATATCTTACTCCCCATTATGACTAGTCTAAATGCACTGACGCACTTTGCTGCTATTCCAAAAAACAATCAATTTCACAAGCCCCAAATTAAATCATGCACCCATCGTTTCCTTCCCATTTTCTTGTCCAATTCTCTTCGGGGCTAATGTGCTTTACGATTTCCCCGAAAGAAAGGCGTTAGTGGCAGCAAACTGTGGTCATGTACTCTTGGAATCACTCATCGGAGCTTCATGTGCAGTCTCGCATGATCTACAACCGAAGCCCTAGATATGAAGGTTGTGGCACTTCTCAGCACCCTATTCTTTTATTATTACTCCAGTTTATAAGTAGACTAGTCTATCCAGTTTGTTGTTCTTTCTTGAAGTTGTGTGCATGTGTGGTGGTGCAATTCTACATGAAAATTACACTGCTGCAGCGATTAACAAATTATGCTCCTAAATTTTGATTCGCACAGGGCCTC
Source organism: Triticum urartu (assembly GCF_003073215.2). Classification (NCBI taxonomy): domain Eukaryota; kingdom Viridiplantae; phylum Streptophyta; class Magnoliopsida; order Poales; family Poaceae; genus Triticum; species Triticum urartu. The sequence goes on from NC_053025.1 coordinate 585,063,843, forward strand.
TCATTTTCTAGGTAGGACCCTCGATAAGGGGCTCGGTTGTAGATGTTCTTAGCTACAAACCAAATTGCAGGGCCATAGCTCCAGGCAATTGTCTTTCTTTCGTAAAAGCTAGAGGGGGGCTTAGCCTCGTACCTGACAAAGTTGCATGGGGTACATACATATCTGTCAATGCAAGAGTTGTGAGTAATGATGCATATGATAGGTTCAATTCAATGGACTGGGATATGTGCGCGGCAGGGGACAGCTTTTGCTAGTACGGAAAACATCTATACAACTGGAAAATGCTCGGCGCTCATGGTTTGATTCCACGGCTGTTGTTCCTACGGGCTCCGTGAGGGTGGGGGTTGGGTTCTCAGAGTCGAGACGACTTCCCGCAGTCGACACGTCGACGAGGCTACTATTACGTTGGAGACTGAGTATCTTGTTTGCTGCAGGTCTTGTCAGTAGCACCGTGAGCCAGGATGTTGCCAAGTCTTGCCAAGACACGTCGACGAGACGAGGCTACTACTAGTGGCCTTATCTGTCAGGAACCCACCCAATCTGAAGCCCTGAAGAAGATTGACACTTTCAGTCACCGTGCATGCATGGATTGTACTACGCCTGCCAGGCATGTGCTCCTGCCGCCAAATTTTCTTCAACAACCAGTTCATTTGAGAGCCGCCAAGTTGAGAGTTGAGACGTCATGGAAAATCGTAATGGATCGGTTCAATGCACTACGAGTGAAAAACACTAGCAACTAGCAATAGCCACTATATGTAAGATGAGAGGGTGCCAGTGATAAAAATCGTAATTAGTTTAGGGCAGGCACGACCTGCTTGGCTCTTAGATTTACCAGGTCTCTCTCTATGCTTCATTTGGATATGTGACTCTGAGCTGAAGCCGTTCATGTAATTATTCCTATTTTCTTGAGATACTTGCATACACTTTTTCAACTGGCTATTCTAGTGTGGAAGCATCTTGTGATTCGTGGTCATCCTAAGCTTAAACAGCACCCCATGTACGCGCTCACCCTATAGAAGCATCTACAGGTGGACTTCCCAAATCTGAACTCTAGACGCCTGCGAAGGCGCCCAGTCAGTAACCAGGCGTGTTTGTTTTGGACCCCTATTTTTCGTCATGCACCCATACTTATTTTTTTCCTCATATCTTCGGTCACTTGTACGTGATTGATGAAGATGGAGAAAAAGAAAAAAAAAGATTAAAGAAAGAAAAATATGATCCAGAGTGGGCCGCGTCCTATGTGGCGGACTGATCGGACGCGTCCGGACGTGCCTGCGAGCCCTCATATCCTCCCAACATTTGTCCTCAATATGAGGGATTGCGGACAGCCCGTACGTATCGGGAAGAGATGAGGGGTCCGGTTGGGTCATTTTTTTCCTTCTCTCTCCTATCCGATCACTGACCGGTCACGTCCGTGGACATTTGAGGAGGATTTGAGGATGCCGGATGTAGATGCTCTAATCGGAAGTATTCCTTGATACGGTATGTATGTGATAGTGTGGCTTTCTTGAACAATAATCCTACATCTACGGACAACTGCTAAAGATTTACATACACTTTCTAACTAAATCCCCCACCCCTCCCCAAATCTCACCTGGGTGGGCCTCTTCCTCCCCCTATCGCCAATCATAATTCTCCATGTTGCTTCTTACGTTAATCTCATAATTAGAGCATGAAAAATAGTTGATAAAACAATATTATCTTAAAGCTTGCATGCAATTTATATATGACAGTAAATGCAAGGAAATACACTTTGGTTTCTGGTTGTAGATACACCCTATATGGGGAGTTTTTTAATAATTAAACAAAAGGTCAAAATAGGTAAGAACTATTTTTAGAGTAAACTTGACTTACTTTTGCACTAGTATATAAATTTTGACGAAAAAAACCAACGTTGATTTCACAACGAAAAAGACAAAATTTATTTGCTATTATAGGTCACTATTCACACTATTTTGGCTAAAAATTTGCCTTTTTTAAAGGGATAATTGGTTTTATGCCCCTAGTTGGGTCACACTTTGTTGGTTTACCCCTAGTTTCCAAAAATGCGTGTTCCTACCCAAACCACTTGGATCGTCTTATGCTTTTGCCCTTTGACTGCTTGACCATCATTTGAAAACTTCATCAAAAATACATACTAACTCAGAAAAGTTAAAATAAGATATCAAAATGTTCAGGAAAACGTCACCTATATGTGCATGTCATTTGCATTCATGACAAAAGTGTTGGAAAGTCCCCATCACCTATATGAGCTAAAATTGAGATGGGGACTTTCCAACACTTTTCTCATGAATGAGATGGGGACTTTCCAACATTTTTGTCATGAATGCAAATGGCATGCACGTATAGTTGATGTATTTCTGAATATTTTGATATATTATTTGCATTTTCCTAAGTTTGTATGAATTTGTTATGAAGTTTCAAAATGACGGTCAAATGGTCAAAGGGCAAAAGCATAAGACGAGCAAAGTGGTTTGGGCAGGAACACGTGTTTTCGGAAACTAGGGGTAAACCACCCGAGTGTGACCCAACTAGGGGCATAAACCCAATTATCCCTTTTTGAAAAGAAGTCAAAGGGGGATTTTCTTTTTGTGTATTTTTTCTCACGAGGACAATGGAAGGTCAAGTATATTTCAAAAATATTTTCAGATTTTTTGACTTTTTTATTGAATTGATAAAAAGATCCGTATAAGGTGTGGATGTCCCCATAGTATTATGTTGATCCTACATGAAACTCTTAAAATAGCATCAGTGTACATGTCCTCGGTTATACGTAGGTCTAGCATTACTCTTCTTGAACAGGATTAGTCTCAGGTAACAACTACTCCTACTACTAAGGACCACGAAACGATAAAACTCAAAAGGCATGGGATCCATTTTCTTGTTCATTTTCCTGTGCATACTTGTTTATATGTATGCTATGATTGATCATGACGTGAAGTTGAGGATATATGCTATCCCCTTTTGCATCCGTACATGTAGCCTTTAGGTGAACATGAGCCTTCCCTGTTATGCATGCATGACCGGTTGTTGGGTCAGACATGCTTCACAATGTGGATGACTGGCCGAACAGCTACTCGGCTTTGTCTTTATAACAGATGCCTCGTAAGGCTGTTCATACATTAGCACTACAATCGGACTTAGCAAATTCGATCCTTTAAACACTTGTGGACGCGTCTGGACGTGTCCACAGACAGTGACCGGTCACGTCTTAAATAATCCTGCCACAACTGAATACTTTAAATCAGAAACCTCACATTCATACTACATGCAACGTAAACCTAATCTTAAGAGGAGCTCGTATGGCTCCATCGTGACCATGTCTGGCGGCCGGCTGTGCCTCCCAGAGTGTTGGTTCGGTCGCCGATGATGTAGAGTGGGACATGGGAGACGAGCCGGCTCATGTGACTCAAGGCGACATCGTATCCCATGCCCTACTCTTCCTCGCCGGAGCCCGGAATCCTGATGGTGCCGGCGGACATCAAATCGGTGATGGATCCGTCCTGGGACGAGCCAGCAACATCCACCACGACGCGACTGCGGCGCCCGAACTGGTGCACCATACAGGGAGCTGGAGAATGCGACTCCGCCTTGCCAACAACCATCGCCGCGAGGAAACTCGCCGCCTCCCGTGCCCGCTGCCTCACAAGGCGGGCACGCCGCGCCATGTTTGCGTTGGCCGACATCTATGGTGCGTTCACCTCCGCCTCAACGCGCCAACGGAGGGGTTGCTCGTCTGCCATCGCATTTGGACGGACTGCACAGACTCCGATGAGGCAACGATGTCACACATCATCGCGGATCCATGCACCATTTTGGCGGACGCAATAGATTCCCAACGAAAGGAGTCCGAGCGCTGTCGTCCTCCAGGGAGCGGCGGAGCGCAAACAGGACAGTCATCTCCTCCTCGGGGCCGCGTGGGATGAACTCGGGCTCGATGGATCTGAAGGTTTAGGACTCGGATCTGCCGCCCGCCATGCCGGAGATCATCGGATGGGGCGAAGTGTAGTGGAGGGAGGCGGAATGGAGTGAAGGGCGGGGGAGTGGAGTGGCTAGGATTTGGTCCAGGGAGCAGATGGGGATGATTATATATGGGGTCAGGTGGGCCAGTAGGGTCCGACATAGTGGACACGTCCGATCACGCCCGGGCCTCCCCATATCCGCCCCTTATTTGGGCTGGATATGAGGGTTGTCAGTCAGCCCGAGCATTTGAGTTCGGTTTGATGCACCGGTCTGGGTCGCTTCTTTTATCGGTTACTGACCGGGCCGTGTGCCGGGGTGTTCGAAGCGGGTTTGAGGCACCCGCATGTAGATGCTCTTAGCTTTGTGTATGATATTGCACCTTCATAGTATTTCTCTGTTTGTATTTACTGTGCATATTAGCTTTGTTTTAAGTCAAATTTTGTAAATTGCAGAAAACAATATGACATTTACTATAGCAAATATACTTAATGAAGGATCCAACGATATTTATGTTGTATTGTGGATGTTAATACTTTTTCTATAAACTTGGTCAAAGTTTACAAAGTTGGACTTAAGACAAAGCTAATATGTGGTGTAAATCAAAAAAGGGAGGGAGTAGATAATATTATGTGTTGGTATTTTAAATGATTTCATTTATTATTTTAGATGAAACATACTCTCTCCGTCCGGAAATACTTATCGGAGAAATGTATGCAGCTAGAAGACGTACTTTAGTTCTAGATGCATCCATCTTAATCCATTTCTATGACAAATAATTCCAGACTGAGGGAATATTAGTATTCCAATACCATGTCACGGTATCATGATATGATATTAGTATCCTTTCTTTTCTAACTTAATACTCTCTCCTGTCTGAATTAATTGATGCAACCTCTATAAAATGTCTTAATACTTAAATTGTATAGTGGTCATGTCAATTAATTCAGATCCGATAACTAAGTCTGTATGATACTGGGTTATGATATCCCGGCCCACTACGAGAGATTTGATTGATACATATACACCTAGCTTATATTACACTTTAGTGTCTTCATAAATGCGGCCTATTTAGCTGATGCATTTTTTTTCTTTTTCGAAAAGGAGGCTAGACCCTAGTTAGCAGATGCATATATTCCTAGATTATATTACTCGGATTTTGGTCTTTATTCCATAGGTGGAGTCGCACTAGCTGCTAGTTGCTTCATCCGTTAAAACTACTTTTACCTTCCATATTTGTTGATTGTCTTAGTTAGCCATTTGCTATAACCAGTAGGTTGTTAAATCTTCTATTATGCATCATGTTAGATATTATGACTCATATATATTAACGTTAGTTTTTCGTGTATATAAACTTAATTAAGGAAGGCATACGTAGGCGCATATATATGCTAATGATCAAAGATTGCCAAATCGACCAAAGGGGCCGGGACACCAAAATGGTGGGAAAAGGAGGGCCAAGAACTGATGCCTCTTCACACCAGCCACAACCAGCCATATCAATTAATATTACAAATTGCACACACACACAACAGATACGGCAAGATCTAGTATCTATATACTCCGTACTCATCAGACAATCAAGATCAACCAAGACATATATATATATATATTTTAGAGCGGGGACGCTTGCCCGGCCTTAAAGATGAGGTCCTTACAGGAATGAAAATAGTACGAGGTTCCAAACGGGTAAGAAAGATTATAGGCCCTGAGGGCAACAACAGTAGCGCAGGTAGGTGGGCCACAAAGCCATTGCCTTTTCCACCTTTCACTAGCCTACTACTACCAGACACGTCGACGGTCTTCTCCTAGCTATCATTCTGCTCCCAGAGTCCCAGTGAACACGTACGTACAAAATAGGAGTTGAACTAAATTCACTCTTGTGGCGTACACAAGCTCACAGGTTGACTAGTAGGAGTAACAGTGGACAGTAGGAAGACTACCAGAAACAGTGGACACAAGACCACGAGCAAACTCTTATTTGAACGGAGCCATATATATATAGCTAATACCAGTAGCTAAGCCATAGCTTGATCCAGAGGCTTGTTGCATTTTTCACATCAGCGGCGGCGCGCGGCTGTCTCCCGCTGCGCGTTGAAGTAGACGGCGGCGACCGGGAGGCCGAGGTCGTTCTCGTCGGCGAAGCGGCGAGTGTTGAAGCAGTCCCTGGTGGAGGGAGCTCGAGGGTTCACAGCCTGCCGCTTCTTCTGTTTGAACAGCACGAAGATGAACCTGTGAATGCCGATGTTGGGCATTGGGCTGTCGTAGCTCACCACCTCGCTCCCTGCATGCATTAATCAACGTACATTCATGTTTATCCAGAAAAAAATAAGGATGTAGTCAGTCAATCAGAAAAAGGGGCACTGACCAAAAGAAGCATCAGTGGTGCCAGGAATATCAGTGACGATCCTGCATGTACACAAAAGCTCATAGCCTCATAATTCATAAACATATCTTATGCATAGCTGATCATATAAATTTGTGCCAATTTATGCTCACTAGACAAAAAACAGGTTTGATGCCCATAGGATAGCCACTAATGGGACACCAGATAATTAATTTGTGCTCAATCACTTGGACTGAGCAATTCGATATACATGGCTCATGAGATATTTTTTTCCAATCTAGCTAACTATATATTTCTTTGTACTGGATGGACTTCTGATCGACTGAGCTAGGTTGGGTTAGTACAATTACCAGTGGAGATGCTCCCTCAGGTATGGATCGCTAGGCCCTGGCACATCCGGGTCCGTCATGACCTGAAGAGCAGCAATCATACTCGGTTATCAGCTGGATGCTAGCTAGCTTACTTTGTGTGTACGCGTCAGGTGGCCAAGGAGGAGAGGAAGCGCAAACCAGAGTGAAGAAAGATCTCATGTCGCCGCCCGGGACCTGAATGCGTGGCTTGGACACGACCGCCGACGGCAAGAACTCCTGGCCATTGGACACCTGCTTGTCGGAGTTGTAGGTCACCGTCATATTCACCGTGGGGTTGAAGTTGTCAATGACCTCCCCGATGACCTTTCCGACGACGAGAGGGTTTCGGACCCTAGCCATGGCTACCTACTTGCTAGTAGTAGAAGCACCAAGTCTTGAGGAATGGGGAACTCTAACCTGATGGTTGTTGCCGAGATTGGGTGGCGTAGAGGCTCTATTTATAGGTGTGCAACGGTCGAAGCACAGCAAATCTCTCATTCCTAGAGAACTATTTTTTTTACTTAATCGGTTATAACTCCCAAAGGCCTTTTGAGCTGGCAAAAAAAAAATCCCCTCCCAAAGGCCAACAACTCCAGCGCACGACCCCAAACGGACGTCTGTTTTGTCCGGATTCTATCCGTTTAGGTAGGGCAATGGGGTCGTGTCCGGGCAGTTTCTGGGATGCGGTGGCCGTGCGCCCAACGCATGGATGCATCCCGGCCGCATCCTGTCCACGTACATTATTCTTTGCAAGCCATTAACTTTTTTTCATCATTCATTTTTGGCACATGGGAATACATCACCAAATTTTAACTAGAAAAACAAGACCAAATAAAACAAGAACTACAAGAATACATTTTAGAAAATATCCAACTTCCATAACTGCTCCTGTAAGTTGGATTAGTGCCTTCTCGATGCATTCATTGTTGATCTGTGGAGAAGGCTCGATGTTGCGTGCTTCTTTTTTCTTCGAGTCGAAAGAAATAGAGGTTGCTTCCTCGCATCTAGTCTCATGTCTAGCCTCTATTCTAGCAACAAGTGCACTAGTCTCATCTCTGGCAAGTGCACGAACATCTACTAAATTGCGCTCTATCAATATATCGATGTACTATTCTTCCCAATACCAAAACTTGCATCCATGCTACACAATAAAATTTTAAGTTAGCACAATTAGTCAAATCCAAAAGCACAACTGAAGCTAAAAATAGCACATACCCCATCGTTTAAGCACTTGATGAACACCCATCCGGGATGTTCCGGCGTTGTAGACACGCGGCGCACGACCTTCTTTAGGCAGTGGTCGCACTTAATGAGTGGCAACGGTGCGCCGACGAGCTTTTGGGCTAGCACCGAGTCCGGCCGACCGCCATTCATGTATCTGTCGGCGGACCACCGACGGTGTAGATCCAAGCGGCTAGAGGAGGAGCCACTACCTGCATGCAGCCTTGCGGCCTTGTCGGGGCCTTCTGGCCCGGTGCCTGGCCAGTCCATGGCGCGATGCGGCCTCCCACAGCCGGAAGAGCTCAAGACCGACCTGATCCGCTCCAAATCCGGCCGCCGGGTGCGCAAATCAGGTGGTCGTGGTTGGGTAGCTCGGGGCGCCGAGGGGAAGGGGCGGGGCGTGCGCGCGTCCGAGCTGCACAGCTGCAATGGCAGTGGCGGCGGCGGCGAGGGGAAGAGTGAAGAAGAGTGGAGGGGGTGCGACCGGAGGGAGGGAGGGGGCGGATAGAAAAACGCGTCCCTGTGCCACCGACGGGCAGGCCAAGGGAGAACACGCGCACACAGCCCGCCCGTCAGCGCACTGTCCGTTCCACCCCAAAAGCGGCACAAACTTGGGCCGGGGATGGGTCGAAAGTGGACAGAATACGGACAAAAGTCCGTTTGAGCCCGCACGCTGGGCTGTCTGGTTCGTCCGTTTTACCCCAAACGGATGCACCCGGACAGGATGGGATCGCGCGTTGGAGTTGACCTAAGACCCTACTTGCGCACGCGAGAACTTTCCTCCCCCCAACTACCATTGTCGCCGACCCCGAGTTAGTCAACCTAGCTATTTTCACCGGTGGTGCCACCCCCATCTAACCCAAGCTGCCTCTCCCGGCCCATTCAAGGCCTACCAATGCCTCATCGCTAGTGTCGTCGTCGCCCGCCACCACCAATCAACTCGTGTGCCTCCATTCATCCTCCAATCTACCTTGGCGGCAATGATGTCGTCAGCGACATCGAGGAAGCCCGTTGGTCCCACCGGAGAGGTGGGCGGCGGTGAGTCATGAGCCAAGGTAACCCCCAGCATGTAATTATATAGGATGAAATTCATCTTCGATGGAGACAGAGGATTTGCCGGAATTTGAGTTTGGGCTCCCGAAGTGCAAGCGATGTGGGCATCTCATATGCTCTTTTCGCCGTGTTTGGAACGACTGAGCAACTGGGAAGAGGTTTCTAGGTTTTCATGTGAACGGTTTTAAAGCTTGTGAATACACGGAGTGGATTGACGTTGTATGGGAAGACAGGGCAAAAGATGTGATTCGGGATGTTGCAAAGAAGAACAACAAACTTGAGAAAAAGAATCTACGAAATTGAGATTGAAACTCAAATTAGGGGGATTAGGGCAAAGATGCATAGAGAGCAATTGAATTCGAGGGCGAGAATACTCGGATTTTGTTAGGATATTGATACTCCTCATGTTGGATGTAAGGCCATGACCATTTGAAGCCTTTAGGCAGGCCACAATTCTGCCAAAGCCCACTACGTATTAGGGTTATGACCTAGGGTCATTTTGGTCTTTGTGGGTGAGGGAAAGGGGCGTCTAGCCCTTCATCCAGCAGCTAGCCACCACCACAAGTGACAAAAATTAGGTTAGCCTCCATTGGAGAAGAAGAAGAAGAAGAAGAAGAAGAGAAAAACAAGAGAGGAAGATTGAAGTTAGAGCTTGCAAGTAAGAAAAGGAAGCTTATTCCCAAGGGTGCGATGATCTTGATCCACTACATTCTCTCCTTCAACCTGTAATTCCATCATCCTTGGTGAGATTGTTTACATTCCTAGCTCTTGAGCGCCAAATCTTCTCAATGCCATCAATAATTGAGAGATCTTGATGTATGAAAAATTGTTGTATACCATATTTGATTATAGTGAAAGAAGATTTGAGTGGTTTCGGCCCATGGTCACGGCAACGTGGGGGTTTTCCATGTAAAAATACCAGTTTTCATCTCACTTGAAACCGGCCCTGCAAAAGAGAAAGCGAGGACAAGTATTAAGTTTCGACCTAAGTTCTGGTTGACAAAACTTACTCCATATATGCAATGAAACATGAGTCAGCATAGGGTGTTGAGGTTACTTTTTTGGAAGTGTTTCATATCACCGTTAAGCTGCTAATTCCTAGTAGATTTTGAGTTGTCATCTTATTGGTGAAACTGAATACTTGAAATTCAACAAAACCTCTGTTTTCTTATTTTTCTTCTTTAACCATAAATCCAAAAATAATTCTACCTTCTTTCTTTTTCATGTATTTTTCTGATCAGGAAAATACAAAATTATGTTATTTTGAAGTTATTCTAATCTCGTACACACACAAATTGCAATTATTCATCTACTACTGGAATTTGGATTACGTGTTTGTTTTAATTGTTAAGAAAAACATGGATGGTTTGTAATGACAACTTCAAATTTAATGCAGCATCCAAAACTTGAGGATTTTTAGGAGTTTCATTTCGGGAATGGATTCTGGGGAGTTAATTATTTTCCATTGGAGATGCTAGATGAAGGTGTTGAGTATAATGTTTATTAGGAAAGATGAGATAGACTAAGATTTGATCCGGCTTGTCTTGTACTTTAAGTAGATGGTTGTACTCCTATATTTATACCCACGAGGCTTAAGCAATACAATGAACTATTCCACCAAATCCCTCTCTTCCTTCTAACATGATATCTATCGCAAGTCGATCCTAAACCCTAGCCGCCGCCGCTTCCGCACCCGCACGCCGCCCCCGGGACGGTCGGCCTCCATGATCGCCGTCGGGGGCCACACCGCCCGTACCTAGGGTTCGTCCGCCGGTCGTGTTGACCGTCTATCCTAGAGAGTCTTTTCCTCGAGCCTTGCTCCGGGGTTTTCTCTCTCCCGCCGGTCATCTTGATCGAACGGTTTTTTTTGGTTTTCCGATCTATTCTTGATCGGTTTGCGTCGCCCACCGCCGTCATCGACCCCTAGCGCCTCTACTCCGACCCCGGCGCAACCAGCCGGCCTCTCCTCCGACCAAGCGGCCATGCGCGCCGAGGAGGCTCGTCAGGGCCAGCCGCCGTCCACGCGTTGGTCCGCCGTCACCCTGCGCCGGCCGTCACCGCCCTGCTTCGACCGGGACACCTGCATCGTCCCGACCCGGCGGCCTTACACCATGCAACGGCCAATCATAGCCGTCGCTCGCACGCCGGCCCGCCCATCGATGACATCACCCGCCTCCGCCGTGTCTACACGGCGGCCCGGCAGTCTACCTCGCCGGCCTCGTCCTCGGCTGCGTCGGGATGGCTGCGTCAGGCTCGTCGGCTGCCTCAACTCGGACGCCGCTGCTCCGTTGGTCGCTCGGGCCTCGCTGCCTGGGCGTCGGCGTTGCTTTGGCGGCCCGGGTGCCGGTGCTGACAAGCTCGTCCGCACGACATCCCACGCCATCCGTCATCGCCGGCTTCATCTCGGACTCCGCCGCCATCACGCCTCCACCGAGCGGCGTCCCCGACCTCGCGCGCGATCAGCTTGATCACTCGCTCGCCGCCGCGATCCGCCTCATCTCCGCCGCGCGACCGACCTGGCCCGTCGGTTACGCGCACCTCCGCTGGTCCCGTGAAGATCGTCCCCGAGTTCAGCGCGCCTCTCCATCGATCGAGCATCGGACTGCCGCTGCGTCGCCCCGTCGGGCCGCCGCCCCGTGGTTCTCCTCGCGGCTGCATCGACTCGTGTGTCGTCGCTGCGTCGCCCCTTCGGGCCGTAGTGTCGCGATACGCGGTCCCCGCCGCCGCCCCGAGGCCGTCCCTGCAGTTGCACCGACTCGCGAACCGCCGTTGTGTCGCCCCTTCGGGCCGCAGCGTCGCGGCCCGCGGTCCCCGCCGTCACCCCGACCCGCCTGCCGCCGCTGCGTTGCCCCCTCGGGCCGTAGCGTCGGGGCCCGCGGTCCGCTCCGTCGTCACAGCGCATCGACCTCCCGTGGTATGCGCTGTGTCGTCTTCCTTGGCGCGGGAATGCCACCGTCCGCGCCGGTCTTCGTCACGCTGTCAGGGTTTTTAACCGCCGCCGTCAGGCCGCCGCCGTCGCTCTTCTTTGGTCGCTGCCGCCGTTACCTTCGTAGCCGCCGCCGCCCGTCCACCCCCTTCGTCTTCGTCCAAGCACCAGCCAGTAGCCAGCATCGCCGTCATCTACCCCGACCACTTCGTCTACTCCGACCACCGTTGGTGACATCGGCCCCGCGCCGATGGACGCTGCAATTGTCGTCGAGTTCTTCTCTGATGGCCCCTCTGAATTCTCTGACATGGCGTACAGCTCGTGCAGGTCCCTCGTCTACGCATGCCCGGTGCTGGTAACACCGATGCGTGCCTTCATCCACGACGTGTCCCCGGGCCTGGCAAGCCTGGTCGGCGCTTCGTCAACTTCGTCTTCGTCCGTCTACGCATGCCCGGTGCTGGCAACACCGGTGCGTGTCTTCGTCCATGATGTGTCCCCGGGCTTGGCAAACCCGTCGCGACGCGTCGTCAACCACATCTTCTTCCCGGCGCACCTCTACTTCGACACCACTGCGCCCATGCTAACTCGGCGCCCCCTTGCGCCTGCGGCTTCACGACGACTTCCTCGACACCGGCCACCCCGACTCGACATCGACCACGGCATTCTTCGCACGACTACCTCGACCACGGCTCCACCACCCACGCTCTCGGCTACATCGACAAATGGCACAAAGGGCTACCGCCTGCTTGAGCAACCTCGTTGGTTTCTGAAAGGATCGATAAGGTTGACTACAGGGGGGTGAATAGGCAACTAACAATTTTTAGCTTTTCTTTACCAAATTAAAGTTTGCATCAAAGTAGGTTGTCTAGATGTGCAACTAGGTGAGCAACCTATATGATGCAACAACAACAAGAACACAAACAAGCACAGGAAGTAACACTGATAAGCTTGCACAAGTAAAGGTGCGAGATAACCAAGAGTGGAGCCGGTGAAGACGAGGATGTGTTACCAAAGTTCCTTCCTTTTGAGGGGAAGTATGTCTCCGTTGGAGCGGTGTGGAGGCACAATGCTCCCCAAGAAGTGATACGTCTCCAACGTATCTATAATTTTTGATTGCTCCATGCTATGTTATCTACTGTTTTGGGAAATATTGGGCTTTATTATCCACTTAATTATTTTTGGGACTGACCTATTAACCGGAGGCCCAACCCAGAATTGCTGTTTTTTTTGCCTATTTCAGTGGTTTCGAAGAAAAGGAATATCAAACGGAGTCGAAACGGAACGAAATCAACTGGAGAAGTTATTTTTGGAAGGAAAGCTACCGGATGGACTTGGACCCCACGTCAGGAGCCAAGGGAGGTGCTCACGAGGGTGGGGGCGCCCCCCCTAGGGCGCGCCCCCCTGCCTCGTGGGGCCCCCGAAGCTCCACCGACGTACTTCCTGCACCAATATATACTCACGTACCCTAAAACTTCCAGAACATACAATAGATCGGGAGTTCCGCCACCAAAAGCCTCCGTAGTCACCGAAAACCATTCTAGACCCATTCCGGCACCCTGTCGGAGGGGGAAATCCCTCTCCGATGGCTATCTTCATCATCCCGGTGCTCTCCATGACAAGGAGGGAGTAGTTCTCCCTCGGGGCTGAGGGTATGTACCAGTAGCTATGTGTTTGATCTCTCTCTCTCTCTCTCGTGTTCTTGATTTGGCACGATCTTGATGTATCGCGAGCTTTGCTATTATAGTTGGATCTTATGTTTTCTCCTCCCCCTCTACTCTCTTGTAATGATTGAGTTTTCCCTTTGAAGTTATCTTATCGGATTGAGTCTTTAAAGATTTGAGAACACTTGATGTATGTCTTGCCGTGCGTATCTGTGGTGACAATGGGATACCACGTGATTCACTTGATATATGTTTTGGTGGTCAACTTGCGGGTTCTGCCCATTAACCTATGCATAGGGGTTGGCACAGTTTTTCGTCGTGATTCTATGGTAGAACTTTGGGGCACTCTTTGGGTCCTTTGTGTTGGTTGTATAGATGAATTGGAGATTGTGTGATTCATATCGTATAATCATACCCACGGATACTTGAGGTGACATTGGAGTATCTAGGTGACATTAGGGTTTTGGTTGATTTGTGTCTTAAGGTGTTTCTAGTACGAACTCTAGGGCTGTTTGTGACACTTATAGGAATAGCCCAACAGATTGATTGGAAAGAATAACTTTGAGGTGGTTTCGTACCCTACCATAATCTCTTCGTTCGTTCTCCGCTATTAGTGACTTTGGAGTGACTCTTTGTTGCATGTTGAGGGATAGTTATGTGATCCAATTATGTTATTATTGTTGAGGGAACTTGCACTAGTGAAAGTATGAACCCTAGGCCTTGTTTCAACGCATTGCAATACCGTTTACGCTCACTTTTATCATTAGTTACCTTGCTGTTTTTATATTTTCAGATTACAAATACCATTTATCTACCATCCATATACCACGTGTATCACCATCTCTTCGCCGAACTAGTGCACCTATACAATTTACCATTGTATTGCGTGTGTTGGAGACACAAGGGACTCTTTGTTATTTCGTTGCAAGGCTGCTTGAGAGAGACCATCTTCATCCTATGCCTCCTACGGATTGATAAACCTTAGGTCATCCACTTAAGGGAAATTTGCTACTGCCCTACAAACCTCTGCACTTGGAGGCCCAACAACGTCTACAAGAAGAAGGTTGTGTAGTAGACATCACACTAGGGCCACCGTATTCTCCTCACGCCCTCACACAATGCGAGATGCCGTGATTCCACTATTGGTGTCCTTGGAGACGGCGACCGGACCTTTACAAACAAGGTTGGGGCAATCTCCACAACTTAATCGGAGGCTCCCAACAACACCATGAAGCTTCACCACAATGGACTATGGCTCCGTGGTGACCTCAACTATCTAGGGTGCTCAAACACCCAAGAGTAACAACATCTGCTAGGAATTGGTGGCGGGAATCAAATTTCTCTTGGTGGAAGTGTAGATCAGGGCCTTCTCAACCAATCCCGAGCAAATCAACAAGTTTGATTGGCTAGGGAGAGAGATCGGGCGAAAATGGAGCTTGGAGCATTAATGGAGCTTTTGGGGGAAGAGGTAGGTCAACGAAGAAGAAGAGGACCCCCTTTTATAGAAGGGGATCCCATCCAACCGTTACCCCCAAAACAGCCCCGTAGAGGGCGGTACTACCGCAGGAGGCAGTGGTACTACCGCTGGACCCAGCGGTACTACCGCTCCGCCATGCGGTACTACCATGCGGTATAGGAGCCGAGCCCAGTGCGGTACTGCCGCGGTGGTAGGGCGGTACTACCGCTCTCGAGCGGTACTACCGCTGCAAGTACCGCACAACCCGACACGAGAGGCGACCCCCTTGAGTCGACGCGGAAGGAGCCTGGTACCGCAGCGGTACTGCGGCTGAGACCCACAAGCGGTACTACCGCTGGGTACCGCGGTACTACCGCTTGGACCCAAAACCGCACACTGAGAGGGGAAGGAGCACTCCATTGAAGCAGAATGGCTCAGAGGGTGAGGAAAGGATGTGTACATGTTGATTCCACCCAAGCCTTACCAAAGCGGACCCCCTCTTGATAGTACGGTGACTCCTACGAAACTAGTCCACCAAACAAGAAACGAAAGAGCTACACCGTCTTGAATAACACTCCGAGGGGAAAGAAATCGTCTCGTGCCAAAGGATGAATCTCTGAAATGCTCAAAGCACACGATTAGTCTGTAAACATGTTGTCATCAATCACCAAAACTACATCGAGAGAGATATGCCTTAACAATCTCCCCCTTATTGGTAGATTGATGACAACCAGGGATTTGCATAGGGATAAGACATGAAAGTAAAGATACTTAGAACTACAAAATATAGATGGGCTCCCCCTGAATGTGTGCACCTAGTTAGAGTGCCTTTGGAATGCAAGACACACACATTAGGATCAACACTCCCCCTATATTTTATAGTCTAACAATCTAAGCATAGGATACATGAGAGCAGGGTATATAACAGGATAAGCATGCAACTCCTAAGGTACCAAAGTACTAGATAGACATAGATAATGAAGATAAAGATAAGGTAGCATATGTCTCACACCATATGTCTGGAACTTAGGTCTCACTGGCACAAAACCAAACAAAGCAAACGGCGAGAAAACACAACGACACCATAAACCAACAAAAACAAACTCGCAACACGGCAGCAGCAACAACACAAATCCCTAAACTCTCTCCCCCTTTGGCATCGAGACACCAAAAGGGCAAAGAGCGTTACTACGGCTCCAGGTGATAGCAAGCTGAGTATCTCGAACATCACATCCCAGCGGGATCGTCTGCACCGCCGTCATTGGTCGGAAACTGCTCTGTGTCTGAATCGGTCCACTAGCAATGCTGTTGGACCCACTCCTCCTCATCAATGATCCTCTCCTCAGATCCGCTGTTAACAGTGGCACCCAACTAGTGCATGAGCTCCTTGTGACGTCTGCGGGCCTTATTCTCAGAGACATGAGACATGTACTGGCCATGAGACTCCATGCAGAAAATTTTCTTCATCTTGAGATTAATCCTCTTAGCCCATGAGGGCTCCACACCGGAGGGCTCATAGTCCTCATCCTTGTCGGCCTCAGCCTCGTTCTCGGTCTCCATGTCAGCCTCAGAAGTTGGATCACCAGATCGAGGGGCCTGGGTGCCCCAGTTGTCCTTCTTCCTCAGACGCTTGATATCATGAGAAATCAACTCTCCAGTTTCCAGCGCAGTCCTGGGATAGTGATGTGCCCAGGCCTTCTCAATGAGCAGCATGATGAAAGGACCATAGATCGGGCACTTGTGCTTAGAAATGGCAGAAAGAAGTTCAGACCACATAACATGAGAAATGTCCAGGGACTCTCAAGTGTTTGCTTCCTTCTCATGCTGGCAGAAGAGAAGCATGTCCACGAGATAGGAGTGGACCATATCCAGATTCCCAATGCGAGGGAAAAGAGTCTCTCGGAAGACACGGTGAAGGATGTCCAGATAGGTAGACAGCTCATAGGTTACCTTCTTTGTCTTGGGGTTAACCTTCTTAGAACAGTAGGGCCAGAGGGCTTGCTTGTGAGTGGAGGTGACATTGCGGTGAGGACGGAAGCCGACTGGATTCTCAAGCCCGAGATCTTCCACCCCAAGTAACTCCATGAAGGCCTTCCACTTGACAGAGAGCAACTTGCCATTTGTCATCCAAGTCAGAGTCCTTTTTGCATCAGTACCAAGATGGACAGTGGCAAAGAATTGACATATCAAATCGGCATCACAGCCCTTGTTGAACTGCATGATTCTGAGAATGTTCAACTGAGTGCACATCTGTAGGGCTTCGCTAAAGTACTCAGGGTCCTTTTCCATAGGATCGGTGTCGATGGAACAAACATCAACAAAGTGATTCTTATTAGCCTTGATCACATCAAAGAAGATGGCGAACTGAAAGCGGTTCCAGAATGGGTGGTTGACCAAACTGGGGTCTTGGTCTTCCTCATAGGGGTTGCGGCGACGCTTTGCCCAAAATTCCTTGGCAGTCATTGTTGGAAATATGCCCTAGAGGCAATAATAAATTAGTTATTATTATTATTATGTTTCATTGTTCATGATAATCGTTTATTATCCATGCTAGAATTGTATTGATAGGAAACTCAGATACATGTGTGGATACATAGACAACACCATGTCCCTAGTAAGCCTCTAGTTGACTAGCTCGTTGATCAATAGATGGTTACGGTTTCCTGACCATGGACATTGGATGTCGTTGATAACGGGATCACATCATGAGGAGAATGATGTGATGGACAAGACCCAACCCTAAGCCTAGCACAAAGATCGTGTAGTTCGTTTGCTAAAGCTTTTCTAATGTCAAGTATCATTTCCTTAGACCATGAGATTGTGCAACTCCCGGATACCGTAGGAGTGCTTTGGGTGTGCCAAACGTCACAACGTAACTGGGTGGCTATAAAGGTACACTACAGGTATCTCCGAAAGTGTCTGTTGGGTTGGCACGAATCGAGACTGGGATTTGTCACTCCGTGTAAACGGAGAGGTATCTCTGGGCCCACTCGGTAGGACATCATCATAATGTGCACAATGTGATCAAGGAGTTGATCACGGGATTGTTGGGGAACATTGCAGAAAATAAAAAATTTCCTACGGTTTCACCAAGATCCATCTATGAGTTCATCTAGCAACGAGTGATCAGATTGCATCTACATACCTTTGTAGATCACGCGCGGAAGCGTTCAAAGAACGGGGATGAGGAAGTCGTACTCGACGTGATCCAAATCACCGGAGATCCTAGCGCCGAACGAACGGCACCTCCGTGTTCAACACACATACAGTCAGCGTGACGTCTCCTCCTTCTTGATCCAGCAAGGGGAAGGAGAGGTTGAGGAAGATGGCTCCAGCAGCACGACGGCGTGGTGGTGGTGGAGCTGCAGTACTCCGTCAGGGCTTCGCCAAGCTCTACGGAGGAGGAGGAGGTGTTGGAGAGGGAGAGGGAGGCGCCAGGGCTTAGGTGTGGCTACCCTCCCTTCCCCCCACTATATATAGGGCCAAGGGAGAGGGGGGGCGCAGCCTTGGCCCTTCCTCCAAGGAAGGGTGCGGCCAGGGAGGAGTCCATCCTCCCAAGGCACCTAGGAGGTGCCTTCCCCCTTTAGGACTCTTCCTTTCCCTCATCTCTTGGCGCATGGGCCTCTTGGGGCTGGTGCCCTTGGCCCATATAGGCCAAGGCGCACACCCCTACAGCCCATGTGGCCCCCCAGGGCAGGTGGACCCCCTTGGTGGACCCCCGGACCCCTTTCGGCACTCCCGGTACAATACCGATAATGCGCGAAACCTTTCCGGTGACCAAAACAAGACTTCCCATATATAATTCTTTACCTACGGACCATTCCGGAACTCCTCATGACGTCCGGGATCTCATCAGGGACTCTGAACAACATTCGGGTTACTGCATATACATATCCCTACAACCCTAGCGTCACCGAACCTTAAGTGTGTAGACCCTACGGGTTCAGGAGACATGTAGACATGACCGAGATCGCTCTCCGGTCAATAACCAACAGCGGGATCTGGATACCCATGTTGGCTCCCACATGCTCCTCGATGATCTCATCGGATGAACCATGATGTCGAGGATTCAAGCAACCCCGTATACAATTCCCTTCGTCAATCGGTATGTTACTTGCCTGAGATTCGATCGTCGGTATCCCAATACCTCGTTCAATCTCGTTACCGGCAAGTCACTTTACTCGTACCGTAATGCATGATCCCGTGACCAGACACTTGGTCACTTTGAGCTCATTATGATGATGCATTACCGAGTGGGCCCAGTGATACCTCTCCGTCACACGGAGTGACAAATCCCAGTCTTGATCCGTGTCAACCCAACAGACACTTTCGGAGATACCCGTAGTATACCTTTATAGTCACCCAGTTATGTTGTGACATTTGGTACACCCAAAGCACTCCTACGGTATCCGGGAGTTACACGATCTCATGGTCTAAGGAAAAGATACTTGACATTGGAAAACTCTAGCAAACGAACTATACGATCTTGTGCTATGTTTAGGATTGGGTCTTGTCCATCACATCATTCTCCTAATGATGTGATCTCGTTATCAACGACATCCAATGTCCATAGTCAGGAAACCATGACTATCTGTTGATCAACGAGCTAGTCACCTAGAGGCTTACTAGGGACATGTTGGTGTCTATTATTCACACATGTATTACGATTTCCGGATAACAAAATTATAGCATGAATAAAGACAATTATCATGAATAAGGAAATATAATAATAATGCTTTTATTATTGCCTCTAGGGCATATTTCCAACAGTCTCCCACTTGCACTAGAGTCAATAATCTAGTTACATTGTGATGAATCGAACACCCATGGAATTCTGGTGTTGATCATGTTTTTCTCTAGGGAGAGGTTTAGTCAACGGATCTGCTACATTCAGGTCCGTATGTACTTTACAAATATCTATGTCTCCATCTTGAACATTTTCACGAATGGAGTTGAAGCGACGCTTGATGTGCCTGGTCTTCTTGTGAAACCTGGGCTCCTTGGCAAGTGCAATAGCTCCAGTGTTGTCACAGAAGAGTTTGATTGGCCCCGACGCATTGGGTATGACTCCTAGGTCGGTGATGAACTCCTTCACCCAAATTGCTTCATGCGCTGCCTTCGAGGCTGCCATTTACTCCGCTTCACATGTAGATCCCGCCACGACGCTCTGCTTGCAACTGCACCAGCTTACTGCCCCACCATTCAAAATATACACGTATCCGCTTTGTGACTTAGAGTCATCCAGATCTGTGTCGAAGCTAGCGTCGATGTAACCTTTTACGACGAGCTCTTCGTCACCTCCATAAACGAGAAACATTTCCTTAGTCCTTTTCAGGTACTTTAGGATATTCTTGACCGCTGTCCAGTGTTCCTTGCCGGGATTACTTTGGTACCTTCCTACCAAACTTACGGCAAGGTTTACATCAGGTCTGGTACACAGCATGGCATACATAATAGACCCTATGGCTGAGGCATAGGGGATGACACTCATCTCTTCTATATCTTCTGCCGTGGTCGGACATTGAGCTGAGCTCAATTTCACACCTTGCAATACAGGCAAGAACCCCTTCTTAGACTGATCCATATTGAACTTCTTCAATATCTTGTCAAGGTATGTGCTTTGTGAAAGACCTATGAGGCGTCTTGATCTATCTCTGTAGATCTTGATGCCTAATATATAAGCAGCTTCTCCAAGGTCCTTCATTGAAAAACTCTTATTCAAGTAGGCTTAATGCTGTCCAAAAGCTCTATATCATTTCCCATCAAAAGTATGTCATCTACATATAATATGAGAAATGCTACAGAGCTCCCACTCACTTTCTTGTAAACGCAGGCTTCTCCATAAGTCTGCATAAACCCAAACGCTTTGATCATCTCATCAAAGCGAATTTTCCAACTCCGAGATGCTTGCACCAGCCCATAAATCGAGCGTTGGAGCTTGCACACCTTGTCAGCATATTTAGGATCGACAAAACCTTCCGGCTGCATCATATACAATTCTTCCTTAAGGAAACCATTAAGGAATGTCGTTTTGATGTCCATTTGCCATATCTAATAATCGTAGAATGCGGCAATTGCTAACATGATTCGGACGGACTTTAGCTTCGCTACCGGTGAGAAAGTCTCATCGTAGTCAACCCCTTGAACTTGTCGATAACCCTTAGCGACAAGCCGAGCTTTATAGATGGTCACATTACCATCTGCGTCTGTCTTCTTCTTAAAGATCCATTTATTTTCTATGGCTCGCCGCTCTATGGGCAAGTCAGTCAAAGTCCATACTTCGTTTTCATGCATGGATCCTATCTCGGATTTTATGGCTTCCAGCCATTTGTCGGAATCCGGGCCTGCCATCGCTTCTTCATAGTTCGAAGGTTCACCGTTGTCTAACAACATGATTTCCAAGACAGGGTTGCCGTACCAATCTGGTGCGGAACGTGTCCTTGTGGACCTTCGAATTTCAGTAGGAGCTTGATCAGAAGTACCTTGATCATCATCATTAACTTCCTCTCTAGTCGGTGCAGGCACCTTAGGAACATTTTCTTGAGTTGCGCTATTTTCCGGTTCAAGAGGTAATACTTCATCAAGTTCTACTTTCCTCCCACTTACTTCTTTCGAGAGAAACTCCTTCTCTAGAAAGGATCCATTCTTGGCAACAAAGATCTTGCCTTCGGATCTGAGGTAGATGGTATACCCAATAGTTTCTTTAGGGTATCCTATGAAGACGCATTTTTCCGACTTGGGTTCGAGCTTTTCAGGTTGAAGTTTCTTGACATAAGCATCGCATCCCCAAACTTTTAGAAACAACAGCTTAGGTTTCTTCCCAAACCATAATTCATACGGTGTCGTCTCAACGGATTTCGACGAAGCCCTATTTAATGTGAATGCGGCAGTCTCTAAAGCATAGCCCCAAAAAGATAGCGGTAAATCGGTAAGAGACATCATAGATCGCACCATATCTAATAGAGTGTGATTACGACGTTCGGACACACGATTACGCTGCGGTGTTCCAGGCGGCGTGAGTTGTGAAACTATTCCACATTTTCTTAAGTGTGTGCCAAACTCGTGACTCAAGTATTCTCCTCCACGATCTAATCGCAGGAACTTGATTTTCCTGTCACGTTGATTTTCAACCTCACTCTGAAATTCCTTGAACTTTTCAAAGGTCTCAGACTTGTGTTTCATTAAGTAGACATACCCATATCTACTCAAGTCATCAGTGAGGGTGAGAACATAACGATAGCCACCGCGAGCCTCAACACTCATTGGACCACACACATCAGTATGTATGATTTCCAATAAGTTGGTTGCTCGCTCCATTGTTCCTAAGAACGGAGTCTTGGTCATTTTACCCATGAGGCATGGTTCGCACGTGTCAAATGATTCATAATCAAGAGACTCTAGAAGTCCATCAGCATGGAGCTTCTTCATGTGTTTGACACCTATGTGACCAAGGCGGCAGTGCCACAAGTATGTGGGACTATCATTATCAATCTTACATCTTTTGGTACTCACACTATGAACATGTGTAGCATTACGCTTGAGATTCATTAAGAATAAACCATTCACCATCGGAGCATGACCATAAAACATATCTCTCATATAAATAGAACAACCATTATTCTCGGATTTAAATGAGTAGCCATCTCGAATTAAACGAGATCCTGATACAATGTTCATGCTCAGAGCTGGCACTAAATAACAATTATTAAGGTTTAAAACTAATCCCGAAGGTAAATGTAGAGGTAGCGTGCCGACGGCGATCACATTGACCTTGGAACCATTCCCGACGCGCATCGTCACCTCGTCCTTCGCCAGTCTCCGCTTATTCCGCAGCTCCTGTTTTGAGTTACAAATGTGAGCAACCGCACCGGTATCAAATACCCAGGAGCTACTACGAGTACTGGTAAGGTACACATCAATTACATGTATATCACATATACCTTTCGTTTTGTCGGCCTTCTTGTCCGCTAAGTATTTGGGGCAGTTCCGCTTCCAGTGACCACTTCCCTTGCAATAAAAGCACTCAGTCTCGGGCTTGGGTCCATTCTTTGGCTTCTTCCCGGCAGCTTGCTTGCCGGGCGCGGCAACTCCCTTGACGTCCTTCTTGAAGGCTTTCTTACCCTTGCCCTTCTTGAACTTAGTGGTTTTATTCACCATCAACACTTGATGTTCCTTTTTGACTTCTACCTCTACTGATTTCAGCATTGCAAAAACTTCAGGAATGGTCTTTTCCATCCCCTGCATATTGAAGTTCATCACAAAGCTCTTGTAGCTCGGTGGAAGCGACTGAAGGATTCTGTCAATGACCGCGTCATCCGGGAGATGAACTCCCAGCTGAGTCAAGCGGTTATGCAACCCAGACATAGTGAGTATGTGCTCACTGACAGAACTGTTTTCCTCCATCTTACAGCTGAAGAACTTGTCAGAGACTTGATATCTCTCGACCCGGGCATGAGCTTGGAAAACCATTTTCAGCTCTTCGAACATCTCATATGCTCCGTGTCTCTCAAAACGCTTTTGGAGCCCCGGCTCTAAGCTGTAAAGCATGCCGCACTGAACGAGGGAGTAGTCATCGGTACGTGCCTGCCAAGCGTTCATAACGTCTTGTTCTGCAGGGAGAACAGGTGCGTCACCTAGCGGTGCTTGTAGGACATAATCTTTCTTGGCAGCTATGAGGATGATCCTCAGGTTCCGGACCCAGTCCGTGTAGTTGCTGCCATCGTCTTTCAGCTTGGTTTTCTCTAGGAACGCGTTGAAGTTGAGGACTACGTTAGCCATTTGATCTACAATACATATTGTAAAAAATTTAGACTAAGTTCATGATAATTAAGTTCATCTAATCAAATTATTCAATGAACTCCCACTTAGATAGACATCCCTCCAGTAATCTAAGTATAACATGATCCGAGTTAACTAGGCCGTGTCTGATCATCACGTGAGACGGACTAGTCAACATCGGTGAACATCTTCATGTTGATCGTATCTTCTATACGACTCATGCTCGACCTTTCGGTCTTCTGTGTTCCGAGGCCATGTCTGCACATGCTAGGCTCGTCAAGTCAACCTAAGTGTTTGCATGTGTAAATCTGTCTTACACCCGTTGTATGTGAACGTTGGAATCTAACACCTGATCATCACGTGGTGCTTCGAAACAACGAACTG
This sequence comes from Triticum urartu, assembly GCF_003073215.2. NCBI lineage: Eukaryota > Viridiplantae > Streptophyta > Magnoliopsida > Poales > Poaceae > Triticum > Triticum urartu. The sequence continues at coordinate 585,087,979 of NC_053025.1, forward strand.
TCGCAACGGTGCACAGTTAGGGGGGACACTTTCTTGAAATTATTATGAGGGATCATCTTATTTACTACCGTCGTTCTAAGTAAACAAGATGCAGAAACATGATAAACATCACATGCAATCAAATAATAATAGTGACATGATATGGCCAATATCACATAGCTCCTTTGTTCTCCATCTTGGGGCTCCATGATCATCTTGTCACCGGCATGACACCATGATCTCCATCATCATGATCTCCATCATTGTGTCTCCATGAAGTTGCTCGCCAACTATTACTTCTACTACTATGGCTAACGCGTTTAGCAATAAAGTAAAGTAATTTACATGGCGTTTCTCAATGACACGCAGGTCATACAAAAAATAAAGACAACTCCTATGGCTCCTGCCGGTTGTCATACTCATCGACATGCAAGTCGTGATTCTTATTACAATAGCATGAACATCTCATACATCACATATATATCATTCATCATTCATCACAACTTTGGCCATATCACATCACAGAACACTTGCTGCAAAAACAAGTTAGACGTCCTCTAATTATTGTTGCAAGTTTTACGTGGCTGCAAAAGGGTTCTAGCAAGAATGTTTTCTTACCTACGTGAAAGCCACAACGTGATTTGTCAACTTCTATTTACCCTTCATAAGGACCCTTTTCATCAAATCCGCTCCAACTAAAGTGGGAGAGACAGACACCCGCCAGCCACCTTATGCAACTTGTGCATGTTAGTCGGTGGAACCGGTCTCACGTAAGCGTACGTGTAAGGTTGGTCCGGGCCGCTTCATCCCACAATACTGTTGAAGCAAGATAAGACTAGTAGCGGAGAGAAAGTTGACAACATCAACGCCCACAACAAATTGTGTTCTACTCATGCAAGAGAACTACGCATAGACCTAGCTCATGATGCCACTGTTGGGGAACGTTGCAGAAAACAAAATTTTCCTAAGGTTTCACCAAGATCCATCTATGAGTTCATCTAGCAACGACTGATCGGATTGCATCTACATACCTTTGTAGATCACGCGCGGAAGCGTTCAAAGAACGGGGATGAGGAAGTCGTACTCGACGTGATCCAAATCACCGGAGATCCTAGCGCCGAACGGACGGCACCTCCGTGTTCAACACATGTACGGTCAGCATGACGTCTCCTCCTTCTTGATCCAGCAAGGGGAAGGAGAGGTTGAGGAAGATGGCTCCAGCAGCAGCACGACGGCGTGGTGGTGGTGGAGCTGCAGTACTCCGTCAGGGCTTCGCCAAGCTCTACGGAGGAGGAGGAGGTGTTGGAGAGGGAGGCGCCAGGGCTTAGGTGTGGCTGCCCTCCCTTCTCCCCACTATATATAGGGCCAAGGGAGAGGGGGGCGCAGCCTTGGTGAAGGAAATATGCCCTAGAGGCAATAATAAAGTTATTATTTATTTCTTTATGTCATGATAAAAGTTTATTATTCATGCTAGAATTGTATTAACCGGAAACATAATACATGTGTGAATACATAGACAAAACAGAGTGTCACTAGTATGCCTCTACTTGACTAGCTTGTTAATCAAAGATGGTTATGTTTCCTAATCATGGACAAAGAGTTGTTATTTGATTAACGGGGTCACATCATTAGTTGAATGATCTGATTGACTTGACCCATTCTGTTAGCTTAGCACTTGATCATTTAAGTATGTTGCTATTGCTTTCTTCATGACTTATACATGTTCCTGTAACTATGAGATTATGCAACTCCCGTTTATCGGAGGAACACTTTGGGTGCTACCAAACGTCACAACGTAACTGGGTGATTATAAAGGAGTACTACAGGTGTCTCCAAAGGTACATGTTGGGTTGGCGTATTTCGAGATTAGGTTTTGTCACTCTGATAGTCGGAGAGGTATCTCTGGGCCCTCTCGGTAATGCACATCACTCAAGCCTTGCAAGCATTGCGACTAATGAGTTAGTTGAGGGATGATGTATTACAGAACGAGTAAAGAGACTTGCCAGTAACGAGATTGAACTAGGTATGGGATACCGACGATCGAATCTCGGGCAAGTAACATACCGATGACAAAGGGAACAACGTATGTTGTTATGCGGTCTGACCGATAAAGATCTTCGTAGAATATGTAGGAGCCAATATGGGCATCCAAGTCCCGCTATTGGTTATTGACCGGAGACGTGTCTCGGTCATGTCTACATTGTTCTCGAACCCGTAGGGTCCGCACGCTTAAGGTTACGATGACAGTTATTATGAGTTTTGATGTACCGAAGGTTGTTCGGAGTCCCGGATGTGATCACGGACATGACGAGGAGTCTTGAAATGGTCGAAACATAAAGATTGATATATTGGAAGCCTATGTTTGGATATCGGAAGTGTTCCGGGTGAAATTGGGATTTTACCGGAGTACCGGGAGGTTACCGGAACCCCCCGGAAGCTAGATGGGCCTTAATGGGCCTTAGTGGAAAAGAGAAGGGGCAGCCCAAAGTGGGCCACGTGCCCCTCCCCTCCCTTGGTCCGAATAGGACAAGGAGAGGGGGCCGTCCCCCTTTCTCTTTTCCCCCCTCCGCGAGTCCTATTCCAACTAGGAATGGGGGGGGTCCTACTCCCAGAGGGAGTAGGACTCTCCTGGCGTGCCTATGATGGCCGGCCGGCCTCCCCCCTTTGGTCCTTTATATACGGAGGCAGGGGCACCCCAGAGCAACACAATTTGATCCACGTGATCATATTCTTAGCCGTGTGCGGTGCCCCCTTCCACCATAGTCCTCGATAATATTGTAGCGGAGTTTAGGCGAAGCCCTGCTGCAGTAGTGCATCAAGATCGTCACCACGCCGTCGTGCTGACGTAACTCTTCCCCGACACTTTGCTGGATCGGAGTCCGGGGATCGTCATCGAGCTGAACGTGTGCTAGAACTCGGAGGTGCCGTAGTTTCGGTGCTTGATCGGTCGGGCCGTGGAGACGTACGACTACATCAACCAAACGCTTCCGTTGTCAATCTACAAGGTACGTAGATCATACTCCCCCCTCTCGTTGCTATGCATCACCATGATCTTGCGTGAGCATAGGAAATTTTTGAAATTACTACGAAACCCAACAGTGGCATCCGAGCCTAGGTTTTATATGTTGATGTTATATGCACGAGTAGAACACAAGTGAGTTGTGGGCAATATAAGTCATACTGCTTACCAGCATGTCATACTTTGGTTCGGCGGTATTGTTGGATGAAGCGGCCCGGACCGACATTACGCGTACGCTTACGCGAGACCGGTTCTCCCGACGTGCTTTGCACATAGGTGGCTTGCGGGTGACAGTTTCTCCAACTTTAGTTGAACTGAGTGTGGCTACGCCCGGTCCTTGCGAACGTTAAAACAGCACCAACTTGACAAACTATCGTTGTGGTTTTGATGCGTAGGTAAGATTGGTTCTTTCTTAAGCCCGTAGCAGCCACGTAAAACATGCAACAACAAAGTAGAGGACGTCTAACTTGTTTTTGCAGGGCATGTTGTGATGTGATATGGTCAAGTCATGATGCTACGATGGTGATCATGACGGTGCTTCGGAGATGGAGATCACAAGCACAAGATGATGATGGCCATATCATATCACTTATATTGATTGCATATGATGTTTATCTTTTATGCATCTTATCTTGCTTTGATTGACGGTAGCATTATAAGATGATCTCTCACTAAATTATCAAGAAGTGTTCTCCCTAAGTATGCACCGTTGCGAAAGTTCTTCGTGCTGAGACACCACGTGACGATCGGGTGTGATAGGCTCTACATTCAAATACAACGGGTGCAAAATAGTTGCACACACGGAATACTCAGGTTATACTTGACGAGCCAAGCATATAAAGATATGGCCTCGGAACACGGAGACCGAAAGGTCGAGCGTGAATCATATAGTAGATATGATCAACATAGTGATGTTCACCAATGAAACTACTCCATCTCACGTGATGATCGAACATGGTTTAGTCGATTTGGATCACGTAATCACTTAGAGGATTAGAGGGATGTCTATCTAAGTGGGAGTTCTTTAAGTAATATGATTAGTTGAACCTAAATTTATCATGAACTTAGTACCTGATAGTATCTTGCTTATGTATGTTTGATTGTAGATAGATGGCCTGTGCTGTTGTTCCATTGAATTTTAATGCGTTCCTTGAGAAAGCAAAGTTAAAAGATGATGGTAGCAATTACACGGACTGGGTCCGTAACTTGAGGATTATCCTCATTGCTGCACAGAAGAATTACGTCCTGGAAGCACCGCTGGGTGCCAGGCCTGCTGCTGGAGCAACACCAGATGTTGTGAACGTCTGGCAGAGCAAAGCTGATGACTACTCGATAGTTCAGTGTGCCATGCTTTACGGCTTAGAACCGGGACTTCAACGACGTTTTGAACGTCATGGAGCATATGAGATGTTCCAGGAGTTGAAGTTAATATTTCAAGCAAATCCCCGGATTGAGAGATATGAAGTCTCCAATAAGTTCTATAGCTGCAAGATGGAGGAGAACAGTTCTGTCAGTGAGCATATCCTCAAAATGTCTGGGTATAATAATCACTTGATTCAGATGGGAGTTAATCTCCCAGATGATTGCGTCATTGACAGAATTCTCCAATCACTGCCACCAAGCTACAAGAGCTTCGTGATGAACTATAATATGCAAGGGATGAATAAGACTATTCCCGAGCTCTTCGCAATGCTGAAATCTGCGGAGGTAGAAATCAAAAAGGAGCATCAAGTGTTGATGGTCAACAAGACCACTAGTTTCAAGAAAAAGGGCAAAGGGAAGAAGAAGGGGAACTTCAAGAAGGACAGCAAGCAAGTTGCTGCTCAAGAGAAGAAACCCAAGTCTGGACCTAAGCCTGAAACTGAGTGCTTCTACTGCAAGCAGACTGGTCACTGGAAGCGGAACTGCCCCAAGTATTTGGCGGATAAGAAGGATGGCAAGGTGAACAAAGGTATATGTGATATACATGTTATTGATGTGTACCTTACTAATGCTCGCAGTAGCACCTGGGTATTTGATACTGGTTCTGTTGCTAATATTTGCAACTCGAAACAGGGGCTACGGATTAAGCGAAGATTGGCTAAGGACGAGGTGACGATGCGCGCGGGAAACGGTTCCAAAGTCGATGTGATCGCGGTCGGCACGCTACCTCTACATCTACCTTCGGGATTAATATTAGACCTAAATAATTGTTATTTGGTGCCGGCGTTGAGCATGAACATTATATCTGGATCTTGTTTGATGCGAGACGGTTATTCATTTAAATCAGAGAATAATGGTTGTTCTATTTATATGAGTAATATCTTTTATGGTCATGCACCCTTGAAGAGTGGTCTATTCTTATTGAATCTCGATAGTAGTAACACACATATTCATAGTGTTGAAACCAAAAGATGCAGAGTTGATAATGATAGTGCAACTTATTTGTGGCACTGCCATTTAGGTCATATCGGTGTAAAGCGCATGAAGAAACTCCATACTGATGGACTTTTGGAACCACTTGATTATGAATCACTTGGTACTTGCGAACCGTGCCTTATGGGCAAGATGACTAAAACGCCGTTCTCCGGTACTATGGAGAGAGCAACAGATTTGTTGGAAATCATACACACAGATGTATGTGGTCCGATGAATATTGAGGCTTGTGGCGGATATCGTTATTTTCTCACCTTCACAGATGACTTAAGCAGATATGGGTATATCTACTTAATGAAACATAAGTTTGAAACGTTTGAAAAGTTCAAAGAATTTCAGAGTGAAGTTGAAAAACATCGTAACAAGAAAATAAAGTTTCTACGATCTGATCGTGGAGGAGAATATTTGAGTTACGATTTTGGTGTACATTTGAAACAATGCAGAATAGTTTCGCAACTCACGCCACCCGGAACACCACAGCGTAATGGTGTGTCCGAACGTCGTAATCGTACTTTACTAGATATGGTGCGATCTATGATGTCTCTTACTGATTTACCGCTATCGTTTTGGGGTTATTCTTTAGAGACGGCCGCATTCACGTTAAATAGGGCACCATCAAAATCTGTTGAGACGACGCCTTATGAACTATGGTTTGGCAAGAAACCAAAGTTGTCGTTTCTGAAAGTTTGGGGCTGCGATGCTTATGTGAAAAACCTTCAACCTGATAAGCTCGAACCCAAATCGGAGAAATGTGTCTTCATAGGATATCCAAAGGAGACTATTGGATACACCTTCTATCACAGATCCGAAGGCAAGACTTTTGTTGCTAAGTTCGGAAACTTTCTAGAGAAGGAGTTTCTCTCGAAAGAAGTGAGTGGGAGGAAAGTAGAACTTGACGAGGTAACTGTACCTGCTCCCTTATTGGAAAGTAGTGCATCACAGAAAACTGTTTCTATGACACCTACACCAATTAGTGAGGAAGCTAATGATGATGATCATGAAACTTCAGAACAAGATACTACTGAACCTCGTAGATCAACCAGAGTAAGATCCGCACCAGAGTGGTACGGTAATCCTATTCTGGAAGTCATGCTATTAGATCATGATGAACCTACGAACTATGAAGAAGCAATGGTGAGCCCAGATTCCGCAAAATGGCTTGATGCCATGAAATCTGAGATGGGATCCATGTATGAGAACAAAGTGTGGACTTTGGTTGACTTGCCCAATGATCGGCAAGCAATTGAGAATAAATGGATCTTCAAGAAGAAGACTGACGCCAACGGTAATATTACTGTCTACAAAGCTCGACTTGTCGCAAAAGGGTTTCGGCAAGTTCAAGGGATTGACTACGATGAGACCTTCTCACCCGTAGCGATGCTTAAGTCTGTCCGAATCATGTTAGCAATTGCCGCATTTTATGATTATGAAATTTGGCAGATGGATGTCAAAACTGCATTCCTGAATGGATTTCTGGAACAAGAGTTGTATATGATCCATTTATGGACTGGTGCAAGCCTCTCGGAGTTGGAATAAACGTTTTGATAGTGTGATCAAAGCATTTGGTTTTATACAGACTTTTGGAGAAGCCTGTATTTACAAGAAAGTGAGTGGGAGCTCTGTAGCATTTCTGATATTATATGTGGATGACATATTACTAATTGGAAATGATATAGAATTTCTGGATAGCATAAAGGGATACTTGAATAAGATCTATAGAGATAGATCAAGACGCTTAATTGGACTTTCACAAAGCACATACCTTGACAAAATTTTGAAGAAGTTCAAAATGGATCAGCAAAGAAAGGGTTCTTGCCTGTGTTACAAGGTGTGAAGTTGAGTAAGGCTCAATGCCCGACCACTGCCAGAAGATAGAGAGAAAATGAAAGATGTTCCCTATGCTTCATCCATAGGCTCTATCATGTATGCAATGCTGTGTACCAGACCTGATGTGTGCCTTGCTATAAGTCTAGCAGGGAGGTACCAAAGTGATCTAGGAGTGGATCACTGGACAGCGGTCAAGAACATCCTGAAATACCTGAAAAGGACTAAGGATATGTTTCTCATATATGGAGGTGACAAAGAGCTCATCGTAAAAGGTTACGTTGATGCAAGCTTTGACACTGATCCGGATGATTCTAAATCGCAAACCGGATACGTGTTTACATTAAACGGTGGAGCTGTCAGTTGGTGCAGTTCTAAACAAAGCGTTGTGGCGGGATCTACATGTGAAGCGGAGTACATAGCTGCTTCGGAAGCAGCAAATGAAGGAGTCTGGATGAAGGAGTTCATATCCGATCTAGGTGTCATACCTAGTGCATCGGGTCCAATGAAAATATTTTGTGACAATACTGGTGCAATTGCCTTGGCAAAGGAATCCAGATTTCACAAGAGAACCAAGCACATCAAGAGACGCTTCAATTCCATCCGGGATCTAGTCCAGGTGGGAGACATAGAGATTTGCAAGAGACATACGGATCTGAATGTAGCAGACCCGTTGACTAAGCCTCTTCCACGAGCAAAACATGATCAACACCAAGGCTCCATGGGTGTTAGAATCATTACTGTGTAAACTAGATTATTGACTCTAGTGCAAGTGGGAGACTGAAGGAAATATGCCCTAGAGGCAATAATAAAGTTATTATTTATTTCCTTATATCATGATAAATGTTTATTATTCATGCTAGAACTGTATTAACCGGAAACACAATACATGTGTGAATACATAGACAAACAGAGTGTCACTAGTATGCCTCTACTAGACTAGCTCGTTAATCAAAGATGGTTATGTTTCATAACCATGGACAAAGAGTTGTTATTTGATTAACGGGATCACATCATTAGGTGAATGATCTGATTGACATGACCCATTCCATTAGCTTAGCACCCGATCGTTTAGTATGTTGCTATTACTTTCTTCATGACTTATACATGTTCCTATGACTATGAGATTATGCAACTCCCGTTTGCCGGAGGAACACTTTGTGTGCTACCAAACGTCACAATGTAACTGGGTGATTATAAAGGTGCTCTACAGGTGTCTCCAAAGGTACATGTTGGGTTGGCGTATTTCGAGATTAGGATTTGTCACTCCGATTGTCGGAGAGGTATCTCTGGGCCCTCTCGGTAATGCACATCACATAAGCCTTGCAAGCATTGCAACTAATGAGTTAGTTGTGAGATGATGTATTACGAAACGAGTAAAGAGACTTGCCGGTAACGAGATTGAACTAGGTATTGAGATACCGACGATCGAATCTCGGGCAAGTAACATACCGATGACAAAGGGAACATCGTATGTTGTTATGCGATCTGACCGATAAAGATCTTCGTAGAATATGTAGGAGCCAATATGGGCATCCAGGTCCCGCTATTGGTTATTGACCGGAGACGTGTCTCGGTCATGTCTACATTGTTCTCGAACCGTAGGGTCCGCCCGCTTAACGTTACGATGACAATTTCATTATGAGTTTATACATTTTGATGTACGGAAGTTTGTTCGGTGTCCCGGATGTGATCATGGACATGACGAGGAGTCTCAAAATGGTCGAGACATAAAGATCGATATATTGGAAGCCTATATTTGGATATCGGAATCGTTCCGGGTGAAATCGGGATTTTACCGGAGTACCGGGAGGTTACCGGAACCCCCGGGGGGTTATTGGGCCTACATGGGACTTGAGGTAGAAGAGGAAAGGAGGCAAGAGGTGGCCGCGCGCCCCTCCCCTTCCTAGTCCGAATAGGACAAGGGAAGGGGGGCGGCGCCCCCCTTTTCCTTTCCATCTTCCTCCTCTTTCCTCCCTTCTCCTGCTACAACTAGGAAAGAAGGGAGTCCTACTCTCGGTGGGAGTAGGACTCCCCCTTGGCGCGCCCCTCCTTGGCCGGCCGCCCCCTCCCCTTGGCTCCTTTATATACGGGGGCAGAGGGGCACCCTAGGACACACAAGTTGATCTTCGTGATCGTTCCTTAGCCGTGTGCGGTGCCCCCCTCCACGATATTACACCTCGGTCATATTGTAGCAGTGCTTAGGCGAAGCCCTGCGACGGTTGAACATCAAGATCGTCACCATGCCGTCGTGCTGACGGAACTCATCCCCAAAGCTTTGCTGGATTGGAGCCCGGGGATCGTCATCGAGCTGAACGTGTGCCAAGAACTCGGAGGTGCCGGAGTAACGGTGCTTGGATCGGTCGGACCGTGAAGACGTACGACTACATCAACCACGTTCTGCTAACGCTTCCATTGTCGATCTACAAGGGTACGTAGATCACACTCTCCCCTCTCGTTGCTATGCATCACCATGATCTTGCGTGTGCGTAGGAAATTTTTTGAAATTACTATGTTCCCCAACAGTTAATGCAAGGAGTAGGGATTGCCATGCAACGGACGCACTAGAGCTATAAATGTATGAAATCTCAACAAAAGAAACTAAGTGGGAGTGCATCCAACTTGCTTGCTCACGAAGACCTAGGGCACTTGAGGAGGCCCATTGTTGGAATATACAAGCCAAGTTCTATAATGAAAAATTCCCACTAGTATATGAAAGTGACAAAACAAGAGAATCTCTACTATGAAGATCATGGTGCTACTTTGAAGCACAAGTGTGGTAAAACGATAGTAACATTGTCCCTTCTCTCTTTTTCTCTCTTTTTTTGGGCCTTCTCTTTTTTATGGCCTTTCTCTTTTTTTTGGGCCTTCTCTTTTTTATGGCCTTTCTCTTTTTTTGGGCCTTCTCGTTTTTATGGCCTTTTTTTATTCCTCACTTGGGAAAATGCTCTAATAATGATGATCATCACACTTCTATTTATTTACAACTCAATGATTACAACTCGATACTAGAACAAAGATGACTCTATATGAATGCCTCCGGCGGTGTACCGGGATATGCAATGAACCAAGAGTGACATGTATGAAAGAATTATGAACGGTGGCTTTGCCACAAATACTATGTCAACTACATGATCATGCTAAGCAATATGACAATGATGAATGTGTCATGATGAACGGAATGATGGAAAGTTGCATGGCAATATATCTCGGAATGGCTATGGAAATGCCATAATAGGTAGGTATGGTGGCTGTTTTGAGGAAGATATAAGGAGGTTTATGTGTGAAAGAGCGTATCATATCACGGGGTTTGGATGCACCGGCGAAGTTTGCGCCAACTCTCAATGTGAGAAAGGGCAATGCATGGTACAGACGAGGCTAGCAAGGATGGAAGGGTGAGAGTGCGTATAATCCATGGACTCAACATTAGTCATAAAGAACTTACATACTTATTGCAAAAATCTACAAGTCATCAAAAACCTCGGCACTACGCGCATGCCCCTAGGGGGATAGATTGGTAGGAAAAGACCATCGCTCATCCCCGACCGCCACTCATAAGGAAGACAATCAAATAACACCACATGTTTCAAATTTGTTGCATAACGTTTACCATACGTGCATGCTACGGGACTTGCAAACTTCAACACAAGTATTTTTCAATTTCACAACTACTCAACTAGCATGACTTTGATATTATTACCTCCATATCTCAAAACATTCATCAAGCATCAAACTTTTCTTAGTATTCAACACACTCATACGAAAGTTTTATTATTAATCTTGCATACCAAGCACATTAGGATTTTAAGAAAATTACCATGCTATTAAGACTCTCAAAATAATCCAAGTGAAGCATGATAGATCAATAGTTTCTATAAAACAAATCCACCACCATGCTCTAAAAGATATAAGTGAAGCACTAGAGAAAAAACTATAAAGCTCAAAAGATATAAGTGAAGCACATAGAGTATTCTAACAAATTCCAAATCATGTATGGCTCTCTCAAAAGGTGTGTACAGCAAGGATGATTGTGGTAAACTAACAAGCAAAGACTCAAATCATAAAAGACGCTCCAAGCAAAACACATATCATGTGGTGAATAAAAATATAGCTCCAAGTAAAGTTACCGATAGAAGTAGACGAAAAAGAGGGGATGCCTTCCGGGGCATCCCCAAGCTTTGGCTTTTAGGTGTCCTTATATTATCTTGGGGGTGCCATGGGCATCCCCAAGCTTAGGCTCTTGCCACTCCTTGTCCCATAATCCATCAAATCTTTACCCAAAACTTGAAAACTTCACAACACAAAACTTAAAGTAGAAAACTCGTGACCTCCGTTAGCGCAAGAAAACAAAAGACCACTTCAAGGTACTGCAATGAACTAATTCTTTATTTATATTGGTGCTAAACCTACTGTATTCCAACTTCTCTATTCATTATAAACTATTTTACTAGCCATAGATTCATCAAAATAAGCAAACAACACACGAAAAACAGAATCTGTCAAAAACAGAACAGTCTGTAGTAATCTGTAGCTAGCGCAAGATCTGGAACCCCAAAAATTCTAAAATAAATTTATGGACGTGAGGAATTTATCTATTAATCATATGCAAAAATAATTAACTAAATATCACTCTCCAAATAAAAATGGCATCAGTTCTCGTGAGCGCTAAAGTTTCTGTTTTTTACAGCAAGTTCAACAAGACTTTCCCCAAGTCTTCCCAACGGTTCTACTTGGCACAAACACTAATTAAACACAAAAAAGACAACCAAAACAGAGGGTAAATAATATATTTGTTACTAAACAGGAGCAAAAAGCAAGGAATAAAAATTAAATTGGGTTGCCTCCCGACAAGCGCTATCGTTTAACGCCCCTAGCTAGGCATAACAAGCAAGAATAGATCTAGGTATTGCCATCTTTGGTAGGCAATCCATAAGTGGCTCTCATGATAGATTCATATGGTAATTTTATTTTCTTTCTAGGGAAGTGTTCCATGCCCTTTTTTAATGGAAATTGAAATCTAATATTCCCTTCCTTCACATCAATAATTGCACCAACCGTTCTAAGGAAAGGTCTACCGAGAATAATAGGGCAAGAAGGATTGCAATCTATATCAAGAACGATAAAATCTACGGGCACATAATTCCTATTTGCAACAATAAGAACATCATTAATCCTTCCCATAGGTTTCTTAATAGTGGAATCCGCAAGATGCAAGTTTAGAGAGCAATCATCAAAATCACGGAAATCTAGCAAGTCACACAAAGTTTTGGGAATAGTAGAGACACTAGCACCCAAATCACACAAAGCATAAAACTCATAATTTTTAATTTTAATTTTAATAGTAGGTTCCCACTCATCATAAAGTTTTCTAGGGATAGAAACTTCCAATTCAAGTTTTTCTTCATAAGATTGCATCAAGGCATCAACGATATGTTTAGTAAACGCTTTATTTTGACTATAAACGTGAGGAGATTTTAGCACGGATTGCAACAAGGAAGTACAATCAATTAAATAGAAGTTTTCATAATTAAATTCCTTGAAATCCAATATAGTGGGTTTAGCAACATCTAGGGTTTTAATTTCTTCAATCCCACTTTTATCAAATTTAGCATCAAGATCAACAAATTCCGAATTCTTAGAATGCCTTCTAGGTAAAGGTGGATCATATTCAATCCCATCATTATCAAGATTCATATTGAAAAACAAAGATTTAATAGGTGACACATCAATAACTTTTAGATCTTCATCATTATTTTCATAGGAACTAGAAGAACACGCTTTTATAAAGGCATCTTTCTTAGCACGCATCCTAGCGGTTCTTTCTTTGCACTCGTCAATGGAAATTCTCATGGATTTGAGAGACTCATTGATATCACGCTTAGGTGGAATAGATCTAAGTTTCAAAGAATCAACATCAAGAGCAATTCTATCAACGTTCCTAGCCAAATCGTCAATCTTAAGCAATTTTTCTTCAATCATAGCATTAAAATTCTTTTGCGAAGAAATTAATTCTTTAATATTAGATTCAAAATCAGAGGGCATCTTATTATAATTTCCATAAGAATTGTTGTAGGAATTACCATAATTATTAGAGGGATAACTAGGATAAGGCCTAGGGTTGAAATTTCCTCTATACGCGTTGTTACCAAAATTGTTCCTACCAACAAAATTCACATCCATAGATTAATTATTATTCTCAATCAAAGTAGACAAAGGAATATCATTAGGATCAGAGGAAACACTCTTAGTAGCAAATAATTTCATAAGTTCATCCATCTTTCCACTCAAAACATTAATTTCTTCTATCGCATGCACCTTTTTATTAGTAGATCTTTCAGTGTGCCATTGAGAATAATTAACCATAATATTATCTAGGAGTATAGTAGCATCTCCTAAAGTGATTTCCATAAAAGTGCCTCCCGCGGCCGAATCTAAAAGATTTCTAGAAGCAAAATTTAATCCGGCATAAATTTTTTGTATAATCATCCACAAATTCAAACCATGAGTAGGGCAATTACGTATCATTAATTTCATTCTCTCCCAAGCTTGTGCAACATGTTCATGATCAAGTTTTTTAAAATTCATAATATCGTTTCTAAGAGAGATGATCTTAGCGGGAGGAAAATACTTAGAGATAAAAGCATATTTGCACTTGTTCCATGAATCAATACTATTTTTAGGCAAAGATGAAAACCAAGATTTAGCACGATCTCTAAGAGAAAAAGGAAATAGCTTAAATTTAACAATATCATTATTGACATCTTTCTTCTTTTGCATGTCACACAAATTAACAAATCTATTAAGATGGGTAGCGGCATCTTCACTAGGAAGGCCGGATAACGGATCTTTCATGACAAGATTCAGCAAAGCAGTATTAATTTCACAAGATTCAGCATTGGTAAGAGGAGCAATCGGAGTGCTAAGAAAATCATTATTGTTGGTATTGGTGAAGTCACACAATTTAGTATTATCTTGAGCCATCGCGACAAACAAGCAATCCAACACACGAGCAAACAAAAAGCAAACGGGCAAAAGAGGCAAATAGAGAGAGAGAGAGGGAGGATAGAGAGAGAGAGGGCGAATAAAACGGCAAGGGTGAAGTGGGGGAGAGGAAAACGAGAGGCAAATAGCAAATAATGTAAAGCGGGAGATAGGGATTGTGATGGGTACTTGGTATGTTGACTTTTGCATAGACTCTTCGGCAACGGCGCTAGAAATGGCTTGTTGTCGGGAGTCAAATCTGTTGGAAATATGCCCTAGAGGCAATAATAAATTAGTTATTATTATATTTCCTTGTTCATGATAATCGTTTATTATCCATGCTATAATTGTATTGATAGGAAACTCAGATACATGTGTGGATACATAGACAACACCATGTCCCTAGTAAGCCTCTAGTTGACTAGCTCGCTGATCAATAGATGGTTACGGTTTCCTGACCATGGACATTGGATGTCGTTGATAACGGGATCACATCATTAGGAGAATGATGTGATGGACAAGACCCAATCCTAAGCCTAGCACAAGATCATGTAGTTCGTATGCTAAAGCTTTTCTAATGTCAAGTATCATTTCCTTAGACCATGAGATTGTGCAACTCCCGGATACCGTAGGAGTGCTTTGGGTGTGCCAAACGTCACAACTTAACTGGGTGGCTATAAAGGTACACTACGGGTATCTCCGAAAGTGTCTGTTGGGTTGGCACGAATCGAGACTGGGATTTGTCACTCCGTGTGACGGAGAGGTATCTCTGGGCCCACTCGGTAGGACATCATCATAATGTGCACAATGTGATCAAGGAGTTGATCACGGGATGATGTGTTACGGAACGAGTAAAAGAGACTTGCCGGTAACGAGATTGAACAAGGTATCAGGATACCGACGATCGAATCTCGGGCAAGTATCGTACCGATAGACAAAGGGAATTGTATACGGGATTGATTAAGTCCTTGACATCGTGGTTCATCCGATGAGATCATCGTGGAACATGTGGGAGCCAACATGGGTATCCAGATCCCGCTGTTGGTTATTAACCGGAGAACGTCTCGGTCATGTTTGCATGTCTCCCGAACCCGTAGGGTCTACACACTTAAGGTTCGATGACGCTAGGGTTGTAAAGGAAGTTTGTATGTGGTTACCAAATGTTGTTTGGAGTCCCGGATGAGATCCTGGATGTCACGAGGAGTTCCGGAATGGTCCGGAGGTAAAGATTTATATATGGGAAGTCCTGTTTTGGTCACCGGAAGAGTTTCGGGGTTTATCGGTAACGTACCGGGACCACCGGGAGGGTCCCGGGGGTCCACCAAGTGGGGCCACCAACCACGGAGGCTTGCGTGGGCTAAGAGTGGTGATGGACCAGCCCCTTAGTGGGCTGGTGCGCCTCCCACAAGGGCCCATGGCGCCTAAGAGGTGGAAAGGGGGCAAACCCTAAGGGATATGGGTCTTAAGGCCCATATTGGTGCGCCTCCCTCTCCTCTTCCCCTCTTGGCCGCCACCCTTGATCCCCATCTAGGGCTGCCGCCCCCCCTAGGGGTGGGAACCCTAAAGGGGGCGTAGCCCCTCCCCTTCCCTATATATATATGAGGCCTAGGGCTGCCCATAACACACGGCGATTCGATCTCTCGTTGGTGCAGCCCTGCATCTCTCTCTCCCTCCTCTTCTGTGGTGCTTGGCGAAGCCCTGCAGGATTGCCACGCTCCTCCATCACCACCACGCCGTTGTGCTGCTGCTAGATGGAGTCTTCCTCAACCTCTCCCTCTCTCCTTGCTGGATCAAGGCGTGGGAGACGTCACCGGGCTGCACGTGTGTTGAACGCGGAGGTGCCGTGCGTTCGACACTTGGTCATCGGTGATTTGAATCACGACGAGTACGACTCCATCAACCCCGTTCACTTGAATGCTTCCGCTTAGCGATCTACAAGGGTATGTAGATGCACTCTCCTTTCCCTCGTTGCTAGTCTCTCCATAGATAGATCTTGGTGACACGTAGGAAAATTTTGAATTTCTGCTACGTTCCCCAACAGTGGTATCAGAGCTAGGTCTATTGCGTAGATTCTATGCACGAGTAGAACACAAAGTAGTTGTGGGCGTTGATTTTGTTCAATATGCTTGCCGTTACTAGTCTTATCTTGATTCGGCGGCATCGTGGGATGAAGCAGCCCGGACCAACCTTACACGTACTCTTACGTGAGACCGGTTCCACCGACAAACATGCACTAGTTGCATAAGGTGGCTGGCGGGTGTCTGTCTCTCCCACTTTAGTCGGATCGGATTCGATGAACAGGGTCCTTATGAAGGGTAAATAGCAATTGGCATATCACGTTGTGGTCTTTGCGTAGGTAAGAAACGTTCTTGCAAGAAACCCTAGCAGCCACGTAAAACATGCAAACAACAATTAGAGGACGTCTAACTTGTTTTTGCAGGGTATGCTATGTGATGTGATATGGCCAAAGGATGTGATGAATGATATATGTGATGTATGAGATTGATCATGTTCTTGTAATAGGAATCACGACTTGCATGTCGATGAGTATGACAACCGGCAGGAGCCATAGGAGTTGTCTTTATTTATTTATGACCTGCGTGTCAACATAAACGTCATGTAATTACTTTACTTTATTGCTAACCGTTAGCTGTAGTAGTAGAAGTAATAGATGACGTGACAACTTCATGGAGATACGATGATGGAGATCATGGTGTCATGCCGGTGACGATGATGATCATGGAGCCCCGAAGATGGAGATCAAAAGGAGCAAAGTGATGATGGCCATATCATGTCACTATTTGATTGCATGTGATGTTTATCATGTTTATACATATTATTTGCTTAGAATGACGGTAGTAAATAAGATGATCCCTTACAACAATTTCAAGAAGTGTTCTCCCCTAACTGTGCACCGTTGCGACAGTTCGTGTTTCGAAGCACCACGTGATGATCGGGTGTTAGATTCTAACGTTCAAATACAACGGGTGTTGACGAGCCTAGCATGTACAGACATGGCCTCGGAACACATGCAAAACACTCAGGGTTAACTTGACGAGCCTAGCATGTACAGACATGGCCTCGGAACACAGAAGACCGAAAGGTCGAGCATGAGTCGTATAGAAGATACGATCAACATGAAGATGTTCACCGATGTTGACTAGTCCGTCTCACGTGATGATCGGACACGGCCTAGTTGACTCGGATCATGTAATCACTTAGATGACTAGAGGGATGTCTATCTGAGTGGGAGTTCATAAGATGAACTTAATTATCCTGAACATAGTCAAAAGGATTTTGCAAATTATGTCGTAGCTCGCGTTTCAGTTCTACTGTTTAGATATGTTCCTAGAGAAAAATTAGTTGAGAGTTGATAGTAGCAATTATGTGGACTAGGTCCGTAAACTGAGGATTGTCCTCATTGCTTCATAGAAGGCTTATGTCCTTAATGCACCGCTCAGTGTGCTGAACCTCGAACGTTGTCTATGGATGTTGCGAACATCTGACATACACATTTTGATAACTACGTGATAGTTCAGTTAAACGGTTTAGAATTGAGGCACCAAAGACGGTTTTGAAACGTCGCGAAACATATGAGATGTTTCGAGGGCTGAAATTGGGATTTCAGGCTCGTGCCCACATCAAGAGGTATAAGACCTCCGACGTTTTTCTTAGCCTGCAAACTAAGGGAGAAAAGCTCAATTGTTGAGCTTGTGCTCAGATTGTCTGAGTACAACAATCATTTGAATCAAGTGGGAGTTGATCTTCCAGATAAGATAGTGATGTTTCTCCGAAGTCATTACCACCAAGCTGCTAGAGCTTCGTGATGAACTATAATATATTGGGGACATGTATGATAATCCTTGAGATATTCGCGATGTTTGACACCGCAAAAGTAGAAATCAAGAAGGAGCATCAATTGTTGATGGTTTGTGAAACCACTAGTTTCAAGAAGGGCAAGGGCAAGAAGGGATACTTCATGAAACGGCAATTCAGCTGCTGCTCTAGTGAAGAAACCCAAGGTTGAACCCAAACCCGAGACTAAGTGCTTCTGTAATAAGGGGAATAGCCACTGGAGCAGAATTACCCTAGATACTTGGTAGATGAGAAGGCTGGCAAGGTCGATAGAAGTATATTGGATATACATTGTGTTGATGTGTACTTTACTAGTACTCCTAGTAAGCACCAAGGTATTAGATACCGGTTCGGTTGCTAAGTGTTAGTAACTCGAAACAAAAGGCTACGGAATAAACGGAGACTAGCTAAAGGTGAGCTCACGATATGTGTTGGAAGTGTTTCCAATGTTGATATGATCAAGCATCGCACGCTCCTTCTACCATCGAGATTGGTGTTTGTGTTGAGCATAGACATGATTGGATTATGTCTATCGCAATACGGTTATTCATTTAAGGAGAATAATGGTTACTCTGTTTATTTGAATAATACCTTCAATGGTCTTACACCTAAAATGAATGGTTCATTGAATCTCGATCGTAGTGATACACATGTACATGCCAAAAGATAGTAATGATAGTACCACCTACTTGTGGCACTGCCACGTAAGTCATATCGGTATAAAACGCATGAAGAAGCTCCATGTTGATGGATCTTTGGGCTCACTCATTTTTGAAAAGTTTGAGACATGCGAACCATGTCTATTGGTGTGTATGCATGAGGAAACTCCATGCAAATGGACCGTTTGGACTCACTTGATTTTGAATCACTTGAGGCATGCAAATCATACCACATGGGCAAGATGACTGAAAGCCTCGGTTTCAGTAAAGTGGAACTAGAAAGCAAATTGTTGGAAGTAATACATTTTGATGTGTGCAGTCCAATGAGTGCTGAGGCATGTAGTGGATATCGTTATGTTCTTTTTTCACAGATGATTTGAGTAGATGTTGAGTACATTTACTTGATGAATCACGAGTCTGAATTATTGAAAGGTTCAAGTAATTTCAGTGTGAAGTTGAAAGATCGTCGTGACAAGAGGATAAAAGATCTATGATATGATCATAGAGATGAATATCTGAATTACGAGTTTGGCACAAAATTAAGACATTGTGGAAATTGTTTCACAACTAATACAGCCTGGAACACCATAGTGTGATGGTGTGTCCGAACATCATAACTGCACCCTATTGGATATGATGCATACCATGATGTCTCTTATCGAATTACCACGATAGTTTATGGGTCAGGCATTAAAGACAACCGCATTCACTTTAAAAAGGGGCACCACGTAATTCCGATGAGATGACACCGTATGAACTATGGTTTAGAGAAACCCAAGCTGTCATTTCTTAAAAGTTTGGGGCTGCGACGCTTATGTGAAAAAGTTTCAGGCTGATAAGCTCGAACCCAAAGCGGATAAATGCATCTTCATAGGACACCCAAAACAATTGGGTATACCTCCTGTCTCAGATTCGAAAGCAATAAGGGATTGTTTCTAGAATCGGGTCCTTTCTCGAGGAAAAGTTTCTCTCGAAAGAATTGAGTGGGAGGATGGTGGAGACTTGATGAGGTTATTGAACCGTCTCTTCAACTAGTGTGTGGCAGGGCACAGGAAGTTGCTCCTGTGGCACCTACACCAATTGAAGTGGAAGCTTATGATAGTGATCATGAAACTTCAGATCAAGTCACTACCAAACCTCGTGGGATGACAAGGATGCGTACTACTTCAGAGTGGTACGTAATCCTGTCTTGGAAGTCATGTTGCTAGACAACAATGAACCTACGAGCTATGGAGAAGCGATGGTGGGCCTGGATTCCGATAAATGGCTTGAGGCCATATAATCCGAGAGAGGATCCATGTATGAAAACAAAGTGTAGACTTTGGAAGAACTACTTGATGGTCGTAAGGCTGTTGAGTGTAGATGGATTTTAAAAGGAAGACGGACAATGATGGTAAATGTCACCATTAAGAAAGCTCGACTTGTCGTTAAGAAGTTTCCCGACAAGTTCAAGGAGTTGACTGCGGTGAGACTTTCTCACTCGTAGCGATGCTAAGAGTCTGTTGGAATTATATTAGCGATTACTGCATTATTTATGAAATCTTGCAGATAGGATGTCAAAACATTGTTTCCTCGGCGATTTTCTTGAGGAAAGGTTGTATGTGATACAACCGGAAGGTTTTGTCAATCCTGAAAGATGCTAATAAGTATGCAAAGCTCCAGCAATCCTTCTGAGGACTGGAGTAAGCATCTCGGAGTTGGAATGTATGCTTTGATGATCAAAGATTTTGGGTGTATACAAAGTTTATGAGAAACTGGTATTTCCAAAGAAGTGAGTGGGAGCACTATAGAATTTCTGATGAGTATATGTTGTTGATCAGAAATGATGTAGAGTTTCTGGAAAGCATATAGGGTTATTTGAAAAGTGTTTTTCAACGGAAAGCCTGGATTAAGCTATTTGAACATTGAGCATCAAGATCTATAAGGATAGATCAAAACGCTTAATGGTACTTTCAAATGAGCACATACCTTGACATGATCTTGAAGGTGTTCAAGATGGATCAGTCAAAGAAGGAGTTCTTGCCTGAGTTGTAAGGTATGAAGTTAAGACTTAAAGCTCGACCACGACAGCGGTCAAAGTTATCCTTAGTAACTAGTGGACTAAGGAAATTTCTCGATTATGGAGGTGGTAAAAGAGTTCGTCGTAAAGGGTTACATCGATGCTAGCTTAACACCTATCCGGATAGCTCTGAGTAGAGATACCGGATGCATATAATGGAGCAACAATTTAGAATAGCTCCAAGTAGAACAGTTATTTGGAATAGCTCCAAATAGAGCGTGGTAGCTACATCTAGGAGATGACATAGAGATTTGTAAAGCACACACGGATCTGAAAGGTTCGGACCCGTTGACTAAAACCTCTCTCACAAGCAACATGATCAAACCTAAAACTCATTGAGTGTTAATCACATAGTGATGTGAACTAGACTACTGACTCTAGTAAACTCTTGGGTGTTAGTCACATGGCGATGTGACCTGTGAGTGTTAATCACATGGCGATGTGAACTAGATTATTGACTCTAGTGCAAGTGGGAGACTGTTGGAAATATGCCCTAGAGGCAATAATAAATTAGTTATTATTATATTTCCTTGTTCATGATAATCGTTTATTATCCATGCTATAATTGTATTGATAGGAAACTCAGATACATGTGTGGATACATAGACAACACCATGTCCCTAGTAAGCCTCTAGTTGACTAGCTCGCTGATCAATAGATGGTTACGGTTTCCTGACCATGGACATTGGATGTCGTTGATAACGGGATCACATCATTAGGAGAATGATGTGATGGACAAGACCCAATCCTAAGCCTAGCACAAGATCATGTAGTTCGTATGCTAAAGCTTTTCTAATGTCAAGTATCATTTCCTTAGACCATGAGATTGTGCAACTCCCGGATACCGTAGGAGTGCTTTGGGTGTGCCAAACGTCACAACTTAACTGGGTGGCTATAAAGGTACACTACGGGTATCTCCGAAAGTGTCTGTTGGGTTGGCACGAATCGAGACTGGGATTTGTCACTCCGTGTGACGGAGAGGTATCTCTGGGCCCACTCGGTAGGACATCATCATAATGTGCACAATGTGATCAAGGAGTTGATCACGGGATGATGTGTTACGGAACGAGTAAAAGAGACTTGCCGGTAACGAGATTGAACAAGGTATCGGGATACCGACGATCGAATCTTGGGCAAGTATCGTACCGATAGACAAAGGGAATTGTATACGGGATTGATTAAGTCCTTGACATCGTGGTTCATCCGATGAGATCATCGTGGAACATGTGGGAGCCAT
>NC_053025.1:585111006-585123487 GCF_003073215.2 Triticum urartu
CCGGTGTGATAGATTCTAACGTTCACATACAACGGGTGTAAGACAGATTTACACACGCAATACACTTAGTTTGACTTGACGAGCCTAGCATGTGTACAGACATGGCCTCGGAACACAGAAGACCGAAAGGTCGAGCATGAGTCGTATGGTAGATACGATCAACATGAAGATGTTCACCGATGTTGACTAGTCCGTCTCACGTGATGATCGGACACGGCCTAGTTGACTCGGATCATGTAATCACTTAGATGACTAGAGGGATGTCTATCTGAGTGGGAGTTCATAAGATGAACTTAATTATCCTGAACATAGTCAAAAGGTCTTCGCAAATTATGTCGTAGCTCGCGCTTCAGTTCTACTGTTTAGATATGTTCCTAGAGAAAATTTAGTTGAAAGTTGATAGTAGCAATTATGCGGACTAGGTCCGTAAACTGAGGATTGTCCTCATTGCTTCATAGAAGGCTTATGTCCTTAATGCACCGCTCAGTGTGCTGAACCTCGAACGTTGTCTGTGGATGTTGCGAACATCTGACATACACATTTTGATAACTACGTGATAGTTCAGTTAAACGGTTTAGAGTTGAGGCACCGAAGACGTTTTGAAACATCGCGAAACATATGAGGATATTTTGAGGGCTGAAATTGGGATTTCAGGCTCGTGCCCACGTCAAGAGGTATAAGACCTCCGACGATTTTCTTAGCCTACAAACTAAGGGAGAAAAGCTCAATTTTTGAGCTTGTGCTCAGATTGTCTAAGTACAACAATCGCTTGAATCAAGTGGGAGTTGATCTTCCAGATGAGATAGTGATAGTTCTCCGAAGTCATTACCACCAAGCTGCTAGAGCTTCGTGATGAACTATAACATATCGAGGACATATATGATGATCTTTGAGATATTCGTGATGTTTGACACCACAAAAGTAGAAATCAAGAAGGAGCATCAATTGTTGATGGTTGGTGAAACCACTAGTTTCAAGAAGGGCAAGGGCAAGAAGGGATACTTCATGAAACGGCAATTCAGCTGCTGCTCTAGTGAAGAAACCCAAGGTTGAACCCAAACCCGAGACTAAGTGCTTCTATATTAAGGGAACAAGCCACTGGAGCAGAATTATTACCCTAGATACTTGGTAGATGAGAAGGCTGGCAAGGTCGATAGAAGTATATTGGATATACATTGTGTTGATGTGTACTTTACTAGTACTCCTAGTAGCACCAGGGTATTAGATACCGGTTCGGTTGCTAAGTGTTAGTAACCTCGAAAAAGTAGCTAAAGGTGAGCTGACGATATGTGTTGGAAATGTTTCCAATGTGGATATGATCAAATATCGTACGCTCCCTCTACCATCGAGATTGGTGTTTGCGTTGAGCATAGACATGATTGATTATGTCTATCGCAATACGGTTATTCATTTAAAGAGAATAATGGTTACTCTGTTTATTTGAATAATACCTTCAATGGTCTTACACCTGAAATGAATGGTTTATTGAATCTCGATCGTAGTGATACACATGTTCATGCCAAAAGATAGTAATGATAGTACCACCTACTTGTGGCACTGCCACGTAAGTCATATCGGTATAAAACGCATGAAGAAGCTCCATGTTGATGGATCTTTGGGCTCACTCGTTTTTGAAAGGTTTGAGACATGCGAACCATGTCTATTGGTGTATATGCATGAAGAAACTCCATGCAAATGGACCGTTTGGACTCACTTGATTTTGAATCACTTGAGACATGCAAATCATACCACATGGGCAAGATGACTGAAAGCCTCGTTTCAGTAAAATGGAACTAGAAAGCAACTTGTTGGAAGTAATACATTTTGATGTGTGCACAATGAGTGCTGAGGCATGTAGTGGATATCGTTATGTTCTTACTTCACAGATGATTTGAGTAGATGTTGAGTATATTTACTTGATGAATCACGAGTCTGAATTATTGAAAGGTTCAAGTAATTTCAGGGTGAAGTTGAAAGATCGTCGTGACAAGAGGATAAAAGATCTATGATATGATCATAGAGATGAATATCTGAATTACGAGTTTGGCACAGAATTAAGACATTGTGGAAATTGTTTCACAACTAATACAGCCTGGAACACCATAGTGTGATGGTGTGTCCGAACATCATAACTGCACCCTATTGGATATGATGCATACCATGATGTCTCTTATCGAATTACCATGAATAGTTTATGGGTTAGGCATTAGAGACAACCACATTTACTTTAAATAGGGCACCACGTAATTCCGATGAGATGACACCTGTATGAACTATGGTTTAGAGAAACCTAAGCTGTCATTTCTTAGAAGTTTGGGGCTGCGACGCTTATGTGAAAAAGTTTCAGGCTGATAAGCTCGAACCCAAAGCGGATAAATGCATCTTCATAGGACACCCAAAACAGTTGGGTATACCTCCTGTCTCAGATTCAAAAGCAATAAGGGATTGTTTCTAGAATCGGGTCCTTTCTCGAGGAAAAGTTTCTCTCGAAAGAATTGAGTGGGAGGATGGTGGAGACTTGATGAGGTTATTGAACCGTCTCTTCAACTAGTGTGTGGCAGGGCACAGGAAGTTGTTCCTGTGGCACCTACACCAATTGAAGTGGAAGCTTATGATAGTGATCATGAAACTTCAGATCAAGTCACTACCAAACCTCGTGGGATGACAAGGATGCGTACTACTTCAGAGTGGTACGTAATCCTGTCTTGGAAGTCATGTTGCTAGACAACAATGAACCTACGAGCTATGGAGAAGCGATGGTGGGCCCGGATTCCGATAAATGGCTCGAGGCCATAAAATCCGAGAGAGGATCCATGTATGAAAACAAAGTGTAGACTTTGGCAGAACAGCTCGATGGTCGTAAGGCTGTTGAGAGCAGATGGATTTTAAAAGGAAGACGGACAATGATGGTAAGTATCACCATTAAGAAAGCTCGACTTGTCATTAAGATGTTTTCCGACAAGTTCAAGGAGTTGACTACGATGAGACTTTCTCACTCGTAGCGATGCTAAGAGTCTGTTGGAATTATATTAGCAATTACTGCATCATTTATGAAATCTTGCAGATAGGATGTCAAAACATTGTTTCCTCGACGATTTTCTTGAGGAAAGGTTGTATGTGATACAACCGGAAGGTTTTGTCAATCCTGAAAGATGCTAATAAGTATGCAAAGCTCCAGCAATCCTTCTAAGGACTGGAGTAAGCATCTCGGAGTTGGAATGTATGCTTTGATGAGATGATCAAAGATTTTGGGTGTATACAAAGTTTATGAGAAACTTGTATTTCCAAAGAAGTGAGTGGGAGCACTATAGAATTTCTGATGAATATATGTTGTTGACATATTGTTGATCAGAAATGACATAGAATTTCTGGAAAGCATATAGGGTTATTTGGAAAGTGTTTTTCAATGGAAAGCCTGGATTAAGCTACTTGAACATTGAGCATCAAGATCTATAAGGATAGATCAAAACGCTTAATGGTACTTTCAAATGAGCACATACCTTGACATGATCTTAAAGGTGTTCAAGATGGATCAGTCAAAGAAGGAGTTCTTGCCTGAGTTGTAAGGTATGAAGTTAAGACTTAAAGCTCGACCACGGCAGAATAGAGAGAAAGGACGAAGGTCGTCCCCTATGCTTAAGACATAGGCTCTACAGTATGCTATGCTGTGTACCGCACCTGAAGTGTGCCTTGCCATGAGTCAGTCAAGGGGTACAAGAGTGATCCAAGAATGGATCATAGGACAGCGGTCAAAGTTATCCTTAGTAACTAGTGGACTAAGGAATTTTCTCGATTATGGAGGTGGTAAAAGAGTTCATCGTAAAGGGTTACGCCGATGCAAACTTTGACACTAATCCAGATTATTCTGAGTAGTAAACTAGATTCGTATAGTAGAACAGTAATTTGGAATAGTTCCAAATAGAACGTGGTAGCTGCATCTAGGAGATGACAAAGAGATTTGTAAAGCACACACGGATCTGAAAGATTCAGACCCGTTGACTATAACATCTCTCACAAGCATAACATGATCAAACCCAGAACTCATCGAGTGTTAATAACATGGTAATGTGAACTAGATTATTGACTCTAGTAAACTCTTTGGATGTTGGTCACATGGCGATGAGACCTGTGAGTGTTAATCACATGGCAATGTGAACTAGATTATTGACTCTAGTGCAAGTGGGAGACTGTTGGAAATATGCCCTAGAGGCAATAATAAATTGATTATTATTATATTTCCTTGTTCATGATAATCGTTTATTATCCATGCTAGAATTGTATTGATAGGAAACTCAGATACATGTGTGGATACATAGACAACACCATGTCCCTAGTAAGCCTCTAGTTGACTAGCTTGTTGATCAATAGATGGTTACGGTTTCCTGACCATGGACATTGGATGTCGTTGATAACGGGATCACATCATTAGGAGAATGATGTGATGGACAAGACCCAATCCTAAGCATAGCACTAGATCGTGTAGTTCGTATGCTAAAGCTTTTCTAATGTCAAGTATCATTTCCTTAGACCATGAGATTGTGCAACTCCCGGATACCGTAGGAGTGCTTTGGGTGTACCAAACGTCACAACGTAACTGGGTGACTATAAAGGTGCACTACAGGTATCTCCGAAAGTGTCTGTTGGGTTGGCACGAATCGAGACTGGGATTTGTCACTCCGTGTAAACGGAGAGGTATCTCTGGGCCCACTCGGTAGGACATCATCATAATGTGCACAATGTGATCAAGGAGTTGATCACGGGATGATGTGTTACGGAACGAGTAAAGAGACTTGCCGGTAACGAGATTGAACAAGGTATCGGGATACCGACGATCGAAATCTCGGGCAAGTATCGTACCGCTAGACAAAGGGAATTGTATACGGGATTGATTAAGTCCTTGACATCGTGGTTCATCCGATGAGATCATCGTGGAACATGTGGGAGCCAACATGGGTATCCAGATCCCGCTGTTGGTTATTGACCGGAGAGTCATCTCGGTCATGTCTGCATGTCTCCCGAACCCGTAGGGTCTACACACTTAAGGTTCGGTGACGCTAGGGTTATAGAGATATTAGTATGCGGTAACCCGAAAGTTGTTCGGAGTCCCGGATGAGATCCCGGACGTCACGAGGAGTTCCGGAATGGTCCGGAGGTAAAGAATTATATATAGGAAATGCTATTTTGGCCATCGGGACAAGTTTCGGGGTCACCGGTATTGTATCCGGGATCCACCGGAAGGGTCCCGGGGGTCCACCGGGATGGGGCCACCTGCCCCGGGGGGCCACATGGGCTGTAGGGGGTGCGCCTTGGCCTATATGGGCCAAGGGCACAGCCCCTAGAGGCCCATGCGCCAAAGGAACAAGAGGAGGGAGAGTCCTAAAGGGGGAAGGCACCTCCGAGGTGCCTTGGGGAGGATGGCTCCTCCCCCCCTTGGCCGCACCCTTCCTTGGAGGAAGGGGCAAGGCTGCGCCCTCCCCCTCTCCCTTGGCCCTATATATAGTGGGGGGAAGGGAGGGCACCATCTAAGGCCTGGCGCCTCCCTCTCCCTCCCATGACACATCTCCCTCCTCCCGCAGCGCTTGGCGAAGCCCTGTTGGAATCCCGCTACTTCCACCACCACGCCGTCGTGCTGCTGGATCTCCATCAACCTCTCCTTCCCCCTTGCTGGATCAAGAAGGAGGAGACGTCGCTGCTCCGTACGTGTGTTGAACGCGGAGGTGCCGTCCGTTCGGCGCTAGGATCATCGGTGATTTGGATCACGACGAGTACGACTCCATCAACCCCGTTCTCTTGAACGCTTCCGCGCGCGATCTACAAGGGTATGTAGATCCACTCCTCCCTCGTTGCTAGATGACTCCATAGATTGATCTTGGTGACACGTAGGAAAATTTTGAATTATTGCTACGTTCCCCAACACTATCAACCTTGTCTCCGGCATAATCCGAGTCGGAATAGCCAACAAGATCAAAAAAAGACCTCTTAGGATACCAAATGCCAAAATTTGGTGTATGAATTAAGTATGTCACTATCCTTTTCACAGCCTTAAGATGACATTCTTTAGGAGCAGCTTGATATCGTGCACACATGCACACACTTAGCATAATATCGGGATGTGAAGCACATAGGTATAACAATGAACCAATCATAGAGCGATAAACCTTTTGATCAACCGGTTCACCATCTTTGGTCAAATCATTATGTCCACTAGTAGGCATGGGTGTAGACATACCTTTGCATTCTTGCATATTGAACTTCTTGAATAAGTCCTTGGTGTACTTCGTTTGAGAGACAAATGTACCTTCCTTAGTTTGCTTGATTTGCAAACCGAGAAAGAATTTGAGTTCACTCATCATAGACATCTCAAACTTCTCTGACATTAGCTTTCCAAACTTTTCACTAAAGAGAGGGTTAGTTGAACCAAATATGATATCATCAACATAAATTTGGCATACAAATAGTTCTCCATTAACCCTTTTAGTAAAAAGAGTAGAATCAATTTTACCAATTTCAAAACCACTTGTAGTAAGGAACTTGGTCAAGCATTTATACCATGCTCTAGGAGCTTGTTTAAGACCATAAAGAGCTTTGTGAAGTTTGTAAACATGATTTGGTTTCTTAGGATTGATAAAGCCGGGAGGTTGTTTGACATAAACTTCCTCCTCTATT
The DNA here is from genome assembly GCF_003073215.2 of Triticum urartu. Taxonomy (NCBI): domain Eukaryota; kingdom Viridiplantae; phylum Streptophyta; class Magnoliopsida; order Poales; family Poaceae; genus Triticum; species Triticum urartu. Next base: position 585,117,673 of record NC_053025.1, read on the forward strand.
TCACCATTTAGAAAAGCACTTTTAATGTCCATTTGGTACAAGGTGATATTATGGTGATTAGCATAGGCAAGTAAGATGCGAATGGACTCAAGTCTAGCAACGGGAGCATATGTCTCACCATAGTCCATACCTTCGACTTGTGTGTACCCTTGGGCGACGAGACGTGCTTTGTTGCGAACCACTTGTCCATCTTCATCTTGCTTGTTGCGAAACACCCATTTGGTACCAATGATGTTGTGGTTGTTGTCGGGCTTCTCAACCAATGTCCAAACTTGGTTTCTCTTAAAGTTGTGTAGCTCTTCATGCATAGCGTTTATCCAATCCGGATCTTCCAATGCTTCTTCAACCTTCATAGGTTCAATGCTAGAGATGAATGAATAGTTTTCACAAAAGTTAGCTAGACGAGTTTTTGAGCGAGTAATTCTCCCGGTTTGAATATCATAGTAGATTTGCTCGACGGGATGATCTTTGGCGATTCTTGCTCGAACTCGTGAGAGCTTTTGCTTGGGTCTTCGTTGACATCTTCTTCATCTTGTTCTTCTTCCTTGCCTTCTTCATTGTTGACGTTGTCGTTCTCTTGTCGTGGTGGAGAAGGAGGTTGTTGATGTTTGTCTTGATGTACTTCCTCGTCTTCTTCATCTTGGTGTGTCCCACTTGTGGATGCTTCCTGTGTCAATTCTTGGTTCACCTTGTTCGTGAAGTAGAGCTTCCACTTGGACGGATGAAGTACTCTCCTTCACCTCCATTGGACGAACTTTGCCAATGGACAAGTCTTGGATTGCTTCTGAAGGGTCTTTGTCTCCTACATCAATTGGCAATTGCTCTACTTGCGAGCCATTAAGATTCATCAAACTTCACATCTACCGTCTCTTCAACCTTTTGGGTGAAATTGTTGTAGACACGATAAGTGTGAGAGTTTGAGCCATAACCAAGTAGAAAACCTTCATGAGATTTAGGAGCAAATTTTGAACGACGATGCTTATCAAGAATGTAGCACTTTGAGCCGAATACTCGAAAGTATCCAACTTGGGGTTTGTTACCGGTGAGAAGCTCGTATGCCGTCTTGCCGAGTAGCTTGTGAAGATATCAAGCGATTTGTTGCGTGACAAGCTGTCTCAACCGCTTCTGCCCAAAAGTGCTTTGGCGTCTTGTATTCATCAAGCATCGTTCTTGCCATTTCGATGAGCGTCCGGTTCTTCCTCTCAACAACTCCATTTTGTTGAGGTGTGTACGTAGCCGAGAACTCGTGTGAAATCCCTTCTTCGTCAAGAAAGGTGTCCACATTTGCGTTCTTGAACTCCGTTCCGTTGTCACTCCGAACCTTCTTGATCTTCACGTCAAACTGATTTTGGGCCTTCCTAGCGAAGTTTTTGAAGATCTTCTGGACCTGCGACTTGTCATTAAGAAAGAACACCCACGTAAATCTTGAAAAATCATCAACTATAACTAGACCAAAAGAATTTCCACCGAGACTCTTGTAGGCGTTGGGACCAAAAAGATCCATATGAAGTAGCTCGAGTGGCCTCCTTGTGGTCATGATGTTCTTCACGGGATGTCTTCCTCCAACCTGTTTACCTGCTTGACAAGCACTGCAAAGTCTATCCTTATCAAATATGACATCGTTAACTCCAAGGATATGATTTCCTTTAATAAGCTTGTCAAGGTTTCTCATGCCAACGTGACCTAGTCGTCTATGCCACAACCAACCTTTTGAGGATTTAGCAACAAAGCAAGTTTTAGGTTGTGCCTTTTTAGAGAAATCGACAATGTAAAGATCACCTCTACGCATACCGTAAAGACCATTTTATGATTGTCTCGACGAAATACTTGGCAATCTACCTCAGTAAATAGGACATTCAAACCGAAATCAGCAAGTCTAGATACTGAAAGTAAGTTGTAGCCAAGAGATTCAACGAGCATGACATTTTGAATGGAACTATCATGTGAGATGGCCACCTTACCAAGGCCAACCACTTTACCCTTTGAATTATCACCAAAGGTGACATATTTTCGAGGGCCGTCATTTTCAGCAAGCTCACGGAACATCTCTTCATCTCCGGTCATATGATCAGTACATCCACTATCAAGAACCCATTCCTTTCCTCCTGACTTCATATCCCCGAAGATTTGCCATAAGACCAAAATGTCTCATTGCATCATCAAGATCGAAGTCACTATCATCATCATCATCATAGTATCCATGTTCATCATGATCTTGTGACTCATCATTTCCTAGAGAGGGTAATTCATTAGATAAATGATCATCAAAGTGGTCACTTTTATGAATTCTTATAGCTTCGAATATAATATCACTAATGATTCCAACATCTCCTTTAGCATGCTTAAGATTGGTAAGTTCAAATAGACAATTACCAAAACTAGGATCACTAGAGTTCATCTTACTCAAGGCAATAGATTTATGGAGAATTTCATCCAAAGTTTTCAAGGAATGATCGGGAAATCGTTCCTCAAGAAATTTCCATATAGTATAGGCACAATTAAGAGTAGGCAAACTAGCAATCAAATTTTTGGGCAATCCTCTAATGATGAGCTCAATAGTTCTAAGATTGCGAATCATGTCAATATCTTCATCTAGGGTAGGATGCAAAGGATCAATATGAGGTGCACAAGGACTAGCAATATACTTGTTCAAATGATATTGATTGAAGATTACAAGCATCTCATTTTTCCACTCATGAAAATACTCTCCATCAAGAATAGGCACTCTATGTCTAAGACTCCTCATAAGTAGACACATCCATCTTCCTCCAATGGTGATTAAACCAAGGCAATGGAGACCAAAGCTCTGATACCACTTGTAGGATCTAGAAGTAGATGTGTCTAGAGGGGGTGATTAGACACTTAAGTGCTAAAGTTGCAATTTTTAAGCTTTTTCGGTTTAAGTGGAGTTTAGGCATAATTTCAACATCACAATACATATCAAGCAAGCATGCAAAGAGTGTATAGCAGCGGAAAGTAAAGCATGCAACTTGCAAGAGTGTAAAGGGAAGGGTTTGGAGAATTCAAACGCAATGGAGACACGGATGTTTTCCCGTGGTTCGGATAGGTGGTGCTATCCTACATCCACGTTGATGGAGACTTCAACCCACGAAGGGTAACGGTTGCATTGCGCGAGTCCACGGAGGGCTCCACCCACGAAGGGTAACGATTGCGCGAGTCCACAAAGGGCTCCACCCACGAAGGGTCCACGAAGAAGCAACCACAAAGGGTCCACAGAAGACCTTGTCTATCCCACCATGGCCATCGCCCACGAAGGACTTGCCTCACTAGCGGTAGATCTTCACGAAGTAGGCGATCTCCTTGCCCTTACAAACTCCTTGGTTCAACTCCACAATCTTGTCGGAGGCTCCCAAGTGACACCTAGCCAATCTAGGAGACACCACTCTCCAAGAAGTAACAAATGGTGTGTAGGTAATGAACTCCTTGCTCTTGTGCTTCAAATGATAGTCTCCCCAACACTCAACTCTCTCTCATAGGATTTGGATCTGGTGGAAAGAAGATTTGAGTGGAAAGCAACTTGGGAAGGCTAGAGATCAATTCATGATGATAGGAATGGAATATCTTGGTCTCAACACATGAGTAGGTGGTTCTCTCTCAGAACATATGATTGGAATGTGTATGTGTTCTGATGGCTCTCTCCATCGAATGAAGAGGAGGTGGAGGGGTATATATAGCCTCCACACAAAATCCAACCGGTTACACACAATTTACCAATCTCGGTGGGACCGAATCAACAAACTCGGTCACCGAAAAGTAAACCTAGTGACCGTTAGAGATTTTCGGTGGGACTGACTGGATCAACTCGGTGGGACCGATGTGCTAGGGTTAGGGTAAATCCAAAACTCGGTTTGACCGATTACTCAAACTCGGTGGGACCGATTTTGGTAATAAGTGAAATAGAGAGTTGGCCAAGCAAACTTCGGTGGGGCCGATTGCATATCTCGGTGGGACCGAAAATATTGCAATAGGTAACAGAGAGTTTGCAAGCCCATCTCGGTGAGACCGAGATCCCATCGGTGAGACCGAACTGATTAGGGTTTGGCAGTGGCTTATGACAAGTGAAACTCGGTGGCGCCGGATAGGAAGAATCGGTAGGACCGAGTTTGGCTTAGGGTTTAGGTCATATGTGGAAGTGGGAAAGTAGCTGAGGATTTTGGAGCATATCATTAAGCACATGAAGCAAGAGGCTCATTAAGCAACACCTCATCCCTCCTTGATAGTATTGGCTTTTCCTATGGACTCAATGTGATCTTGGATCACTAAAATGTAAAATGAAGAGTCTTGAGTTTTAAACTTTAGCCAATCCTTTGTCCTTAGCATCTTGGAGAACTTCCCACAACCTTTAGTCCATGCCACTCCATTGTTGACTTATTGAAACATACTAGATAGAAACGTTAGTCCAACAAGAGATATGTTTGTCATTAATTACCAAAACCACCTAGGGCACTTGTGCTTTCACATAGTTTTTGTGTGATTTATATGCACGAGTAGAACACAAGTGAGTTATGGGCGATATAATTCATACTGCTTACCAGCATGTCATACTTTGGTTCGGCGGTATTGTTGGATGAAGCGGCCCGGACCGACATTACGCGCATGCTTACGCCATACTGGTTCTACCGACGTGCTTTGCACATAGGTGGTTGGCGAGTGTCAGTTTCTCCAACTTTAGTTGAACCGAGTATGGCTACGCCCGGTCCTTCCGAAGGTTAAAACAGCACCAACTTGACAAACTATCGTTGTGGTTTTGATGCGTAGGTAAGAATGGTTCTTGCTAAGCCCGTAGCAGCCATGTAAAACTTGCAACAACAAAGTAGAGGACGTCTAACTTGTTTTTGCAGAGTATGTTGTGATGTGATATGGTCAAGACATGATGCTAAATTTTATTGTATGAGACGATCATGTTTTGTAACCGAGTTATCAGCAACTGGCAGGAGCCATATGGTTGTCGCTTTATTGTATGCAATGCAATCGCCCAGTAATGCTTTACTTTATCACTAAGCAGTAGCAATAGTCGTAGAAGCATAAGATTAGCGAGATGACAACGATGCTATGATGGAGATCAAGGTGTCGCGCCGGTGACGATGGTGATCATGACGGTGCTTCGAAGATGGAGATCACAAGCACAAGATGATGATGACCATATCATATCACTTATATTGATTGCATGTGATGTTTATCTTTTATGCATCTTATCTTGCTTTGATTGACGGTAGCATTATAAGATGATCTCTCACTAAATTATCAAGAAGTTTTCTCCCTGAGTATGCACCGTTGCGAAAGTTCTTCGTGCTGAGACACCACGTGATGATCGGGTGTGATAGGCTCTACATTCAAATACAATGGGTGCAAAACAGTTGCACACGCGGAATACTCAGGTTATACTTGATGAGCCAAGCATATACAGATATGGCCTCGGAACACGGAGACCGAAAGGTCGAGCATGAATCATATAGTAGATATGATCAAACATAGTGATGTTCACCATTGAAAACTACTCCCTTTCACGTGATGATCGGTTATGATTTAGTTGATTTGGATCACGTGATCACTTAGAAGATTAGAGGGATGTATTTCTAAGAGGGAGTTCTTAAGTAATATGATTAATTGAACTTAAATTTATCATGAACTTAGTACCTAATAGTATCTTTCTTGTTTATGTATGATTGTAGATAAATGGCCCGTGCTGTTGTTCCATTGAATTTTAATGCGTTCCTTGAGAAAGCAAAGTTGAAAGATGATGGTATCAATTACATGGACTGGGTCCGTAACTTGAGGATTATCCTCATTGCTG
>NC_053025.1:585124487-585147481 GCF_003073215.2 Triticum urartu
TGATGTGCATTACCGAGAGGGCCCAGAGATACCTCTCCGACAATCGGAGTGACAAATCCTAATCTCGAAATACGCCAACCCAACATTTACCTTTGGAGACACCTGTAGAGCTCCTTTATAATCACCCAGTTACGTTGTGACGTTTGGTAGCACACAAAGTGTTCCTCCGGCAAACGGGAGTTGCATAATCTCATAGTCATAGGAACATGTATAAGTCATGAAGAAAGCAATAGCAACATACTAAACGATCGGGTGCTAAGCTAATGGAATGGGTCATGTCAATCACATCATTCTCCTAATGATGTGATCCCGTTAATCAAATAACAACTCTTTTGTTCATGGTTAGGAAACATAACCATCTTTGATTAACGAGCTAGTCAAGTAGAGGCATACTAGTGACACTCTGTTTGTTTATGTATTCACACATGTATTATGTTTCCGGTTAATACAATTCTAGCATGAATAATAAACATTTATCATGATATAAGGAAATAAATAATAACTTTATTATTGCCTCTAGGGCATATTTCCTTCACATGGAGCATATGAGATGTTCCAGGAGTTGAAGTTAATATTTCAAGCAAATGCCCGGATTGAGAGATATGAAGTCTCCAATAAGTTCTATAGCTGCAAGATGGAGGAGAACAGTTCTGTCAGTGTGCATATACTCAAAATTTCTGGGTATAATAATCACTTGATTCAATTGGGAGTTAATCTTCCAGATGATTGCGTCATCGACAGAATTCTCCAATCACTGCCACCTAGCTACAAGAGCTTTGTGATGAACTATAATATGCAAGGGATGAATGAAACTATTCCCAAGCTCTTCGCAATGCTGAAAGTTGCGGAGGTAGAAATCAAGAAGGAGCATCAAGTGTTGATGGTCAACAAGACCACTAGTTTCAAGAAAAAGGGCAAAGGGAAGAAGAAGGGGAACTTCAAAAAGAACAGCAAGCAAGTTGCTGCTCAAGAGAAGAAACCCAAATCTGGACCTAAGCCTGAAACTGAGTGCTTCTACTGCAAGCAGACTGGTCACTGGAAGCGGAACTGCCCCAAGTATTTGGCGGATAAGAAGGATGGCAAGGTGAACAAAGGTATATGCGATATACATGTTATTGATGTGTACCTTACTAATGCTCGCAGTAGCACCTGGGTATTTGATACTGGTTCTGTTGCTAACATTTGCAACTCGAAACAGGGACTACGGATTAAGCGAAGATTGGCTAAGGACGAGGTGACGATGCGCGTGGGAAATGGTTCCAAAGTCGATGTGATCGCGGTCGGCACGCTACCTCTACATCTACCTTCGGGATTAGTATTAGACCTAAATAATTGTTATTTGGTGCCAGCGTTGAGCATGAACATTATATCTGGATCTTGTTTGATGCGAGACGGTTATTCATTTAAATCAGAGAATAATGGTTGTTCTATTTATATGAGTAATATCTTTTATGGTCATGCACCCATGAAGAATGGTCTGTTCTTATTAAATCTCGATAGTAGTGAAACACATATTCATAATGTTGAAGCCAAAAGATGCAGAGTTGATAATGATAGTGCAACTTATTTGTGGCACTGCCGTTTAGGTCATATCGGTATAAAGCGCATGAAGGAACTCCATACTGATGGACTTTTGGAACCACTTGATTATGAATCACTTGGTACTTGCGAACCGTGCCTTATGGATAAGATGACAAAAACACCGTTCTCCGGTACTATGGAGAGAGCAACACATTTATTGGAAATCATACATACAGATGTATGTGGTCCAATGAATGTTGAGGCTCGTGGCGGATATCGTTATTTTCTCACTTTCACAGATGACTTAAGCAGATATGGGTATATCTACTTAATGAAACATAAGTCTGAAACATTTGAAAAGTTCAAAGAATTTCAGAGTGAAGTTGAAAATCATCGTAACAAGAAAATAAAATTCCTACGATCTGATCGTGGAGGAGAATATTTGAGTTACGAGTTTGGTGTACATTTGAAACAATGCGAAATAGTTTCGCAACTCACGCCACCCGGAACACCACAGCGTAATGGTGTGTCCGAACGTCGTAATCGTACTTTACTTTATATGGTGCGATCTATGATGTCTCTTACTGATTTACCGCTATCGTTTTGGGGTTATACTCTAGAGACAGCCGCATTCACGTTAAATAGGGCACCATCAAAATCCGTTGAGACGATGCCTTATGAACTGTGGTTTGCCAAGAAACCAAAGTTGTCGTTTCTGAAAGTTTGGGGCTGCGATGCTTATGTGAAAAAGCTTCAACCTGATAAGCTCGAACCCAAATCGGAGAAATGTGTCTTCATAGGATATCCAAAGGAAACTATTGGATACACCTTCTATCACAGATCCGAAGGCAAGACTTTTGTTGCTAAATTCGGAAACTTTCTAGAGAAGGAGTTTCTCTCGAAAGAAGTGAGTGGGAGGAAAGTAGAACTTGATGAGGTAACTGTACCTGCTCCCTTATTGGAAAGTAGTACATCACAGAAACCGGTTTCTGTGACACCTACACCAATTAGTGAGGAAGCTAATGATGATGATCATGAAACTTCAGAACAAGATACTACTGAACCTCATAGATCAACCAGAGTAAGATCCGCACCAGAGTGGTACGGTAATCCTGTTCTGGAAGTCATGCTACTAGATCATGATGAACCTATGAACTATGGAGAAGCGATGGTGAGCCCAGATTCCGCAAAATGGCTTGAAGCCATGAAATCTGAGATGGGATCCATGTATGAGAACAAAGTGTGGACTTTGGTTGACTTGCCCAAAGATCGGCAAGCAATTGAGAATAAATGGATCTTCAAGAAGAAGACCGACGTTGACGATAATGTTACTGTCTACAAAGCTCGACTTGTCACAAAAGGTTTTTGACAAGTTCAAGGGATTGACTACGATGAGACCTTCTCACCCGTAGCGATGCTTAAGTCTGTCTGAATCATGTTAGCAATTGCCGCATTTTATGATTATGAAATATGGCAGATGTATGTCAAAACTGCATTCTTGAATGGATTTCTGGTAGAAGAGTTGTATATGATGCAGCCGGAAGGTTTTGTCGATCCAAAGGGAGCTAACAAAGTGTGCAAGCTCCAGCGATCCATTTATGGACTAGTGCAAGCCTCTCGGAGTTGGAATAAACGCTTTGATAGTGTGATCAAAGCATTTGGTTTTGTACAGACTTTGGGAGAAGCATGTATTTACAAGAAAGTGAGTGGGAGCTCTATAGCATTTCTGATATTATATGTAGATGACATATTACTAATCGGAAATGATATAGAATTTTTGGATAGCATAAAGGGATACTTGAATAAGAGTTTTTCGATGAAAGACCTCGGTGAAGCTGCTTACATATTGGGCATTAAGATCTATAGAGATAGATCAAGACGCTTAATTGGACTTTCACAAAGCACATACCTTGACAAAATTTTGAAGAAGTTCAAAATGGATCAAGCAAAGAAAGGATTCTTGCCTGTGTTACAAGGTGTGAAATTGAGTAAGACTCAATGCCCGACCAATGCAGAAGATAGAGAGAAAATGAAACATGTTCCCTATGCTTCAGCCATAGGCTCTATCATGTATGCAATGTTGTGTACCAGACCTGATGTGTGTCTTGCTATAAGTCTAGCAGGGAGGTACCAAAGTAATCCAGGAGTGGATCACTGGACAGCGGTCAAGAACATCCTGAAATACCTGAAAAGGACTAAGGATATGTTTCTCATATATGGAGGTGACAAAGAGCTCATCGTAAATGGTTACGTTGATGCAAGCTTTGACACTGATCCGGACGATTCTAAATCGCAAACCGGACACGTGTTTACATTAAACGGTGGAGCTGTCAGTTGGTGTAGTTCTAAACAAAGCGTTGTGGCGGGATCTACATGTGAAGCGGAGTACATAGCTGCTTCGGAAGCAGCAAATGAAGGAGTCTGGATGAAGGAGTTCATATCCGATCTAGGTGTCATACCTAGTGCATCGGGTCCAATGAAAATCTTTTGTGACAATACTGGTGCAATTGCCTTGGCAAAGGAATCTAGATTTCACAAGAGAACCAAGCACATCAAGAGACGCTTCAATTCCATCCGGGATCTAGTCCAGTTGGGAGACATAGAGATTTGCAAGATACATACGGATCTGAATGTTGCAGACCCGTTGACTAAGCCTCTTCCACGAGCAAAACATGATCAGCACCAAAGCTCCATGGGTGTTAGAATCATTACTGTGTAATCTAGATTATTGACTCTAGTGCAAGTGGGAGACTGAAGGAAATATGCCCTAGAGGCAATAATAATGTTATTATTTTATTTCCTTATATCATGATAAATGTTTATTATTAATGCTAGAATTGTATTATCCGGAAACATAATACTTGTGTGAATACATAGACAAACTAAACGTCACTAGTATGCCTCTACTTGACTAGCTCGTTAATCAATGATGGTTATGTTTCCTAACCATAGACATGTGTTGTCATTTGATTAACGGGATCACATTATTAGGAGAATGATGTGATTGACATGACCCATTCCATTAGCTTAGCACCCGATCGTTTAGTATGTTGCTATTGCTTTCTTCATGACTTATACATGTTCCTATGACTATGAGATTATGCAACTCCCGTTTGCCGGAGGAACACTTTGTGTGCTACCAAACGTCACAACGTAACTGGGTGATTATAAAGGAGCTCTACAGGTGTCTCCAAAGGTAAATGTTGGGTTGGCGTATTTCGAGATTAGGATTTGTCACTCCGATTGTCGGAGAGGTATCTCTGGGCCCTCTCGGTAATGCACATCACATAAGCCTTGCAAGCATTGCAACTAATGAGTTAGTTGCGAGATGATGTATTACGAAACGAGTAAAGAGACTTGCCGGTAACGAGATTGAACTAGGTATTGAGATACCGACGATCGAATCTCGGGCAAGTAACATACCGATGACAAAGGGAAGAACGTATGTTGTTATGCGGTCTGACCGATAAAGATCTTCGTAGAATATGTGGGAGCCAATATGAGCATCCAGGTTCCGCTATTGGTTATTTTGCCGGAGGAACACTTTGTGTGCTACCAAACGTCACAACGTAACTGGGTGATTATAAAGGAGCTCTACAGGTGTCTCCAAAGGTAATGTTGGGTTGGCGTATTTCGAGATTAGGATTTGTCACTCCGATTGTCGGAGAGGTATCTCTGGGCCCTCTCGGTAATGCACATCACATAAGCCTTGCAAGCATTGCAACTAATGAGTTAGTTGCGAGATGATGTATTACGAAACGAGTAAAGAGACTTGCCGGTAACGAGATTGAACTAGGTATTGAGATACCGACGATCGAATCTCGGGCAAGTAACATACCGATGACAAAGGGAAGAACGTATGTTGTTATGCGGTCTGACCGATAAAGATCTTCGTAGAATATGTGGGAGCCAATATGAGCATCCAGGTTCCGCTATTGGTTATTGACCGGAGACATGTCTCGGTCATGTCTACATTGTTCTCGAACCCGTAGGGTCCGCACGCTTAAGGTTTCGATGACAGTTATATTATGAGTTTATGAGTTTTGATGTACCGAAGTTAGTTCGGAGTCCCGGATATGATCACGGACATGACAAGGAGTCTCGAAATGGTCGAGACATAAAGATTGATATATTGGACGGCTATATCCGGACACGGAAATGTTCTGGATGATTTCGGAGAAAACCGGAGTGCCGGAGGGTTACCGGAACCCCCCGGGAGAAGTAATGGGCCTTATGGGCCCTAGTGGAGAGAGAGAGGGGCGGACAGGGTGGGAGTCCGGGGATCGTCATCGTGCTGACGGAACTCTTCCCCGACACTTTGCTGGATCGGAGTCCGGGGATCGTCATCGAGCTGAACATGTGCTAAAACTCGGAGGTGCCGTAGTTTCGGTGCTTGATCGGTTGGGTCATGAAGACATACGACTACATCAACCGCGTTGTCATAACGCTTCCGCTGTCGGTCTACGAGGGTACGTAGATCACACTCCCCCCTCTCGTTGCTATGCATCACCATGATCTTGCGTGTGCGTAGGATTTTTTTTGAAATTACTACGTTCCCCAACAAAAACCACTCGGGGTAAATTGCCTATTAATAAGGTTTTTGGATTGTTGGAAATATGAGCAATTTACCGAATGATTTTATTAACAGAAATATTAGATAAAGCATGACTAATATAGCTGCGATAAAGCAAGTCATGCAATCTGACGGAGAGAGAGTAAATAGCATCTGCATATATGAACTTGAACTGAACACATCTAGGACAAACACTAGATCATGTTGTATATATGGAGTAGAACCTAACACCTGTAGGGCAAGAACTAGTACGAGAAACTGTAGTAGGACATCTGACAGAAAGAAGAAGAACACATACGGGACAGCAGCAGCAGAAGCATTGGACTTGGGGTCGACATCCTCTCCAGCCATGTCGTTGCTGAGGTAGTGGACGTCGGGGAAGAAGTTGTCGTCGGGGAAGTAGTCGTCGGAGTCCGTGATGAAGAAGCCAGTAGTCGCCAGTAGTCGCGTAGAGATGGAACCAATGGTGAGGGAAGGAGTAGTTCTGGTGCGTCTCTCTGGGAGGAATGACCTCCCTTTTATAGGCGCAAGAGAAGGAGGCGAGAGGGCAACGACGGGAGGCGAAACGAGAGACAGTGACGAAGCGAACAACCAGCACTCCGGAGTGAGCATTGCGTAAGTGGTGATCCATTGCCGAGCCATGGCTACGCGCAAACATTGAGCTCCGAGCTGAAAGCGGATGAGGAATGGCGGCGCGGCGCGTCGTGACGAGGCGTGGCGTGGCGAGGCGGGCGGCGGAGGAGGAGCGCGCGTGGATATCCCTCTTGTTCTCATGCCCGTACAAGTGGGGAAAGAACCTCCCTTATAAGGAGGTCCAACTCCCACTAAACTAGCAATGTGGGACTAAACTTTAGTAGTATCCCTTGCCTTGCACAAATGGGCTAAGTGGGCCTCTAGGATTTATTAGGAATTTCTGAAATAGTTATTGGGCTGCCCAAAATAGACTAAATTCCAGCGGTGCGTTAGTTGTACTGTTGTGCACCAATGACGTGGCTTCACGTGTGCACAGCCAGCACAAGCGTCTACAACCAGCCTCCTCGAACGCTCTCTATATGTGATATGTCGGGCGGACGGCCTGGGCAGTGCCGCAAAATCTTGATACGGACGCGCCTCTTATATCAGTCTTATACGCATGGACTGACTGGCACCCCTTGTACCGAGCTCATATCTGGGATTGATATGAGGAGGCCCGAACGCGTCAGTGCGTGTCCGCCACATCAGACTGGCGTGCAGGACCCACGCGACCCGTCTAAACTCGGCGGTCCGGTGAGAGTGACGATCCGGCGCTCTGCCAAAGGGACCAAATCTGGCCATTTAATCCGGACGGCGACCTCGAACCCTAGTCACACTCACATTCCCCTACGCTCCACACTGCCACTCCCCATCCGCTTTCAGCTCGGAGCTCAACGTTTGCGCGTAGCCATGGCTCGGCAACGGATCACCACTTACGCAATGCTCTCTCCGGAGCATTGGTTAGAGCCCCTTGAGGAGATCTGAGCCCGGCATGAAGCTCGGATTGTAGTCGGCCTGCCTCCGGACTCGTCGAAGCAGGAGGAGGAGGCGGACCAACAGGTAGTCAGACGCGGCCATGGAGGATGCGGAGCCGAAGGAGGAAGAGGAAGAGGAGGAAGGTGAAACAGATCTGGCGCCTCCGACTGCCAGATCGGGCAAGGCTGACCTGCTGGGCAAGTTTGAGGTTGCCCAAGTGGAGGAGGCGGCGGAGCAGCAGGCTATCCTCGACTCCAGCAGCTTAGAGGCGAAGGTGGAGGCAAACCGCCGCTACCTCTGTGAGTCACGGGCGAAGGTGGACGCACTCTTTACATACATGGAGTCCGGCGAGGAGTTGGAGCAGCAGGAGGCAGGTTCGTCTGGCACCACCGGCACGGAGGTCACCTGCATCTCCGGCGATGAGTAGAAGTAGGCTAGGTTTATCTATGTAGTAATATATGTAGCTTTCGTGTTACATATGAATTATGATATTTGAGGTACTTCATTACACCGGACACAAAATCAGGAGTGACTGGCCCCCTCCGTGGACGTGCCCGGATGAGTATGTGGATGTACGAGGGACTAGATTTTCTATATTTAGCTATAGATGCTCTAAGCTCCCACACATCGATAGTGCAGTGAAAATAGCCAAGGGATCCAACGCAAATCCACAAATCGTCCGCGTACCTCTAGAACTAGCTGGCCGGATGCACTTTAGCATCCAATGGTGTACCCTATTTGTCCGCGGGCGCGTCAGGTTGTCCGGATCCAGCAAAGCAGATGCAACCAGGGGTAACTTTGCGGGTGTCCGGACTGCCACCATGTATGTGTCCGACGCCATGATCCCACCAAAAACATCGCCCGTGCCTGTGCACTCTCCCACACGAACGCAGCTACAATCTTTGTGCCACATTCATGGTGATCGAGAGCGAGCACGACTGGTCGTTGGAGTCGGCATTGAAGCGACGCGCCAGCTATGAATGCCGCCCACGCCGCGCCCCGGTCTCCGCGCCTGTTCAATGCCAGAGTGACGTGACTAGACGGGGTGGGATGTCTATCAACCACTTTCAAACCTGCTGCCCCATTTGTCCTCCTGTTGGTATTAAACACGCGCAGTGCAAGAAACCAACTCTGACGCCCACATTGACACACCCTTCGCTTGGCCTGGCCGGTGCCCGCTATTTATACGTAGCCATGCTCGGCACCATCTGCACAGCACCACATCCGCTCCCTTTCCTCCTCCGTGAACCACCTCTGCCATCACTGCGAGCTCTAGAGCGATGTGGGAGAGCCTCTTGATGGAGCAAAAGCTCGAGTTGGTCTGCCTTGTGTCCGGCTAGCAAGCCCGTTGTGCAGGACGGATAGAGGCGTCCTGTCAACGAGCTCGCTAGAGGTGATCGACGATGACCCCACGATGGAGGAGGTCTCCGACAACGTGCCCGCGCCCAGCTCGTGCCAGTCCATGTCGACTTCACCATGGAGTAGGCACTGGCGCACTTCAACACCATCATGGCGGAGGAGCAGCCCGCAGTGTAACCGGTGCTGAAGTTCCAGCAAGCGTACGAGGAGTAGTGCTACAACCTTGCCCTCCCGCACTGGATGGCGGAGGGCCAAATCTATGATGAAATCACTAATGACGAGGTCGTGGTGGCCATGGTTGCGGAGAACAAGAACTTCCTCGCCAAGGAGTGAGCTGTCTCCGAGGCTACGCGTGCTTGTGCCGGCTGAAACGCGGTTGCGACGCAGTCAGACGTGGAGGTGACTCTGGTGATCACAGATGAGAATGCTCGCCGCTGCAGGTCATTCGCGATGCGGCACAATTCGCATCGGGCTACTATGACCACGATGTTGGCCCGTCCATCCACGCCCATCGTTGACCTAACCTCCACCGGTGACGTCCATGTAGTGGACTCCGATGAGGAATACTTGGACATGGGAAACAGAGGTGACTGTGTCCCATGTGGGCACTTTCGTGTCCCATACTCTTCCTAGCCGGCGGCCCACAACTTCACTTCCCAGGGATCACGACCACCAAGGGTGCCAGACATGGGGAACAACAAGGACTTACAGGACGGATGCCAGCGAAGATTTACACTAGGTTAACTTTTGAAGGCTTTTGTTTTATGAAATATGTAGGAAATGTATCGAATGTGATACGGTTTAAATGAAAATCATTTGGTTTGCGTGAAATTCCTTTGGTTTGTTCGGATTCTATTTGAAATGTATGCGAACATTTGATGTACATGGTCGGATGGCCGGGTCCCAAATCATTGTCCGAGGATGGATATCGTGTCCGTTAGGGGTCCTCGTTGGAGATGCAGTAAGGGCACGCTTTTCTTTCCTTGATGTACGCAATGGACATTTTTGGTTTTCTAGTTGAGAGCCAAAGGATTTGCCATGGCCGGCCGAATGACTCAAGACTAGGGCAAAGTTTAAGATTTTGCTCATCTAAGAGCATCTTAAATAGCTTCCCTATTTCACGGCACCATTTTGGGCTTGCATAAAAATTTAGGGCACTTAAAAGTGCTTTTTTGGCATGACAAAGTGATTTCTCCAACAACTACCCTATAACAGGGCACCTAGAGCAGCAAAACCAAATTTTTGAACGAGCATTCAAACAATTTTGACCATATTTCATGCTTTAGAACTACTTCGACCACATTCAAAGTTTATATATGCAACATAGTTCAACTACAAACTTAAACTACTACGCCATATAAACTTAAACTGCTATGGCCAGAAAAAGGGTCAAATGTGAAGCACATTAGTGCCGGTTTGAATTTGAGCCGGCACTAATGTGACCATTAGTGCCGGTTCCAACGGCTAGGCGGGCGGGCATCATTAGTACCAGTTCGTGGGCAACCTTTAGTACCGGTTCATGCCACAAAACGGTACTAATGAGGCTGTGTCAGGCTATGGTCAGGCTAGGGCCCCCACGAAGACCTTTAGTACCGGTTCATGCCATGAACCGGTACTAGAGTTTCTTAGTAAGCTGATTTTTAGTCCCACCTCACCAAGAGAGAGGCAGTATGAGCGGTTTATAAGCCGTGAGTGCATAGACAATGACGAAGAGGCGCAATGCTCACCTGCATGTTAATTAGCTTCAAGCCTTTCGGAATAGCATAGATTGCCCTGAGCTATGTGCAGTGCAGTCTACACTATTCCGAAAGGCTTGAAGCAAATTAACCAGCATTGCACCTCTTTTTTATTTTTAATAACTTATTTGAACTCCGGACTTCTTTTGTTTCAGTATGCAACATTCAAAGCGACGTCATCAATTTCTAACATGTTCTGACATCATTTGTTGTTTTTCGGTCATTTACCTAATTGTTTAGAGAGCTAAATGACCGTGAAATTGAAAATCACTACAAAATGAATCCTGAAAATGTTGAAACTTGGCATGTTATCATCATTTCACCCACATAGCATGCGCGAAAGAGTAGAGAGGGTCACGGCAAAAACTGGACGCACTTCGTGTACAAACTGGACAAACTCTTTCGGAGTATCAGGGTTTCGGACCGGAACTCATCTGTTACACGGCCACTTCAATGTTTTTTAAACTTATTTGAACTCCGGACTTCTTTTGTGTTCAATATGCAACATTCAAAGCGACGTCATCAATTTCCAACATGTTCTAACATCATTTGTTGTTTTTTGGTCATTTACCTAATTGTTTAGAGAGCTAAATGACCGTGAAATTGAAAATCACTACAAAATGAATCCTGGAAATGTTGAAACTTGGCATGGTATCATCATTTCACTCGCATAGCATGTGCGAAAGAGTAGAGAGGGTCATGGCAAAAACTGGACGCACTTCGTGTACAAACTTTTTCGGAGTATCAGGGTTTCAAACGAGAACTCATCTGTTACACGGCCACTTCAATGTTTTTTAAACTTATCCGGACTTCTTTTGTGTTCAGTATGCAGCATTCAAAGCAACGTCATCAATTTCCAACATGTTCTAACATCATTTGTTGTTTTTCGGTCATTTACCTAATTGTTTAGAGAGCTAAATGACCGTGAAATTGAAAAATCACTACAAAATGAATTCTGAAAATGTTGAAACTTGGCATGGTATCATCATTTCACCCGCATAGCATGTGCGAAAGAGTAGAGAGGGTCAAAACAAAAACCGGACGCACTTCGTATACAAACTGGAAATAGAAGAAAATAAATAGAAGAAAAGAAATAATGCAGAAAAGAAAAAAACTATACAAAAAATTACTCAAAAATAAATAGAAGAAAATAAATAATACAGAAAAAAATTATATAAAAAACTACTCAAAAATAAATAAAAGAAAATAAATAATGCAGAAAAGAAAAAAACTATATAAAAAATTTGTTGGCGCGCTGCCCAGTGGGCCTGCCAGACCTAGTGTGTGCAAATGCAGGCCCAGAAGGGCCAGCAGACTCACAGGGCAGCGCGCCCTAGTTAATTAGGCTCAGAAGCCTGCTGTATAGAGAAGCTCGAAGGAGCAGCCGCGGCTGGGTTTATAAACCAGTGGGGCTGCCATTTGCTCGGCGAGGTGAGACTAAACATTGTGCATCGCCGGTGGCAGCGCACAACCTTTAGTACCGGTTGGTGGCTCCAACCGGTACTAAAGGGGGGGTCTTTAGTACCGGTTCGTGGCACGAACCGATACTAAAGGGGCCGTTTCCCGCCCCTTGGCCTGGCGAAAATTGGCCTTTAGTATCGGTTGGTGGCTCCAACCGGTACTAAAGACCCCTCCTATATATATGGCACCTACGAAAAAAATCAGTTTCATCGACCACCAATATTTCTTCTTGATCCAACTTCTTCGCCGCGTCCGTCGCCCATCGTGCGCCGCCCTCGCCGCCCCCGCCGCACGTCGTCGCCGTCACCCACGCCACCCGTCGTCGCCGTCACCGCCGTCGCCCCCGCCACCCGTCGTCGCCATCACCACCGCGCCCCCGTCGCCCCCGCCTCTCGCCCGCCGCGCCCGTCCCCGTCGTCGCCCGTCGCCGCCCGTACGCCGCCGCCCCCCACTCGTACACACACACACACACCACACACACACACACCACACACATACATACACACACACACACATTGTTTTTACTTATTTTCTATTTTCTGTTGTTTAGATTAATGTTAGATAAATTACGTAGATAATAATGTTAGAATGTTAATGTTAGATAAATTATATGGAAAAGATGTTAAATATTAATGTCAAATATATTTTACATGAATTAGAACAAGTTGAACTAGTTGAATTAAGTATAGCTAGATATTAATTAGGTATATATATGAGATTTGAACTAGTTATATTAATATAACTAGTTTATTTTTAGTATGAAAATTAATAGAACAAGTTTATTTTTAGTAAGAAAATTAGGTATATGAGATTTGATGATCTAATCAAAATATTACTATATAGAACTACCTATTTTATTTTAGTAAGAAATTAATAGAACTAGTTTAGTTGAATTAATAGAACTAGTTTATTTAGTTGAATTAATAGAACTAGTTTATTTAGTTGAATTAATAGAACTAGTTTATTTAGTTGAATTAATAGAACTAGTAAGTGTTTAATGTTTCACCTATATATGTACATATGTTAGATATTAATGTCAAATGTTAGATGAATTAGATATAAATTATATGTTAGATATATATTTAATTTAGTTATATGAGATTTCATTATCTAATTAACATTTTATTATATAGAACTAGCTACCTTATTTTTAGTAAGAAAATTAATAGAACTAGTTTAGTTGAATTAATTAGTTGAACTAGTTAGTTGAATTAGTTCAATTAATTAGGTATATTTTTCGTAAGTGCTTAGTTGAATTAGTTCAATTAATTAGTTGAACTAGTTGAATTAACAGAATTAGTTGAATTAATAGAACTAATAAGTGTTTAATGTTTCACCTATGAACATAGGAATGTCGTCTGAAGACGAACACGATTTCATTATGTGCGAATACTGTGAAGACCAGCGCGGCTTGTGCGGCAGAAATTTTCTAGTTGATGATAGACGCTTCAGCATCAAACTGGATGAGAACTTCGAAGTGGATACAGTAAGTCACAACGACAAGTCTTTTTTCGTAATTAAGCATGACTTATGCTTCATTTGCTTCAACTTTTAATTTTAATTTTTCACTATTCTACTAGCGTATCCCCTGCCATGCAAGAATTTTTGTCTTGGATAAGATAGGTTTCAGTCCTAACGAAACTATGGAGGTAAAAAGAGTTTACTTGAAGACCGAGCATGGTTATACCTTCAACGTCAAATTATACAATGCAGACACATACACCTATTTTGAATGCAAAACTTGGCAAGCACTATGCAAGGCTTATGCATTTGAGCCTGATATGGTTATCACCTTTGATATTCGTCCGGAAGATGATATTGAAGGTAATAGAGACATCTGGGTCGATGTGCAGACGCCTCCAGTTCTACCATTATGTGAGTTTCTCAACCATATTTATGTCTTCGATATGAGATTATTTGAACCAGTTGAATAATTAATAGATCTCAATTTATATTGACAGCTTACTTCCAATCAAGCAAACATGTCCGGCACTTGGTAGACAGGACCGCCCACTGTCCCGGGGCTGAACTAAACTGCGAGGAGACAAGTCATTATGTTTCATGGCTTGAGGATCTTGATGCTGTCAAGACAAATTTCTTTCCTGCACTTAGAAATATGAGTACTCAAAACGTGCGACCAATAGTGTTCGTACTGAACTACGGTCACATATATTTAGAAAAGATGGTAAGATTTCTACTATTTCTCCTCAGTGCATCTTTTGCATACATTATTTTTTTAAGCTAAACTTCATTGCTAAGTATGTTACTATACGATGTTCTTCAACAGGGACTCCCGATGAATGTTGTGCCTGATTGGATCGAGACTAAAGGTACCATGAATATTGTTAGCTTACGGCCAAGATATCCTACAATGCACTTTAGTGCATTCAGGATTTCTAATAGCGAGGAATGCTTAATAGTAAAAGACTGGAGCAAAATTGTGAACGATCACAGAGAAGTACTAGGGGGCAGCAATCAGAAGCGCAGCCCACGATTAGGAGACAGGTTCATCTGCATGCTCCAATATGATGAATCAGCAAAGCTATACGTGTTCTATGCTATTTTACCTGAGAGAGAGCAGCAGGAGTGATTAATTAGCTAGTTCATGCTCTTAGTACTTGTCCTCTCATGTCCGTGTTCTTCGTCCTGAACTTAATCTCAAAGAGTGATTTGCTTTTGTGGTGTTATGAACGCTTATAATATCATTACCATGTTGAACTCGATGATATCTTTGCTATGAAAACCGTTGGTGATGATATATATGATGCAAGAGTTTTTATATTAATTAATATGATGATGATGATGATGATGAGTTATTATATCATTTATGAAAGAAATTGCATATTAGTTTCAACTGGATGGATTCTAGCTAAGTGATCAAGTATATACCATATCCATATTACCTCGATCACTTAAGTAGGTGATCAAGTATATATAATATGGATATGACATATACTTGATGACCTAGCTAGGATCCACGCATCCAGTCAAACTAATCATCTAATGATTTAACAACTCATTATAATGTAAAACAATCACTAAATTAAATTGAAAACACAAAATTAAAGTAAAAATAAAAAATAAAACCAAAACACACCCAAACATTTAGTACCGGTTGGTGTTACCAATCGGTACTAATGTCCTACGCGCCCACGGAGCTGGCTCGTGCCACGTGGTTGCCCTTTAGTACCGGTTCGTGCTGAACCGGTACTAAAG
The DNA here is from genome assembly GCF_003073215.2 of Triticum urartu. Lineage (NCBI taxonomy): Eukaryota > Viridiplantae > Streptophyta > Magnoliopsida > Poales > Poaceae > Triticum > Triticum urartu. The sequence continues at coordinate 585,139,842 of NC_053025.1, forward strand.
GGGGGGGCCTTTAGTGCCTACAATTTAGTGCCGGTTACCGAACCGACACTAAAGGGCCTTACGAATCGGTGCTATTGCCCGGTTCTGCACTAATGGGCATGCAAGCTTAAACTAAAAACTTAAACTACTATGCCATGCAAATTAGAAACACACTACATATTATCCCCGTCAATGTAATCATTGCCAGAATCCTCCTCCTTCTTGAACCCGGATGAAGGCCCTGCCTCACGTCGTTCTTGCCCTTGGACTCCTTGAGATCTCTCTTCTAGCATAGCTCCATCTCATTATGCACGTACTCCAGGTGTTCCCTCGCAAACATATCTCCATTGCCTCCTCGTCACTCTCTCGGATGTTGTCCCCCTCGTCGGTAACAATGCAGGTCGCCGGCTTGATCAGGCTAGACTCAATGGTCACCGGGGCCCAACTTTCTTCGCTGCCGTCTGAGTCTCGATCTATGAATAGTTGAGCCTCTCACGCGACAGACCGAGCCTCCACGCCACGACGTCATAGCCCGGACGTCAATGCCGACTGTCGAGTAGGCGCTGATCATGTACCTCTGGCCATCATGCTGGAACCGGATGGCCACGACCTCCCCCCTTGAATCCGGTTTTGCCCTCGCCCTTCGACGGCATGGCGAGGAGGCGACGGCGCCGAGAAGGAGAGGCGACGAGGATGCAGCGGTGGCGCCGCGGTGGATTCTGGTTGCGACAGCAAGATTTCGTTGGTCCAACGGCCTGCGTGCAGGTGCAATGAGTGGATCCGGCAGCGGTGGGGTGCGGTAGTAGCGGATCTGTAGGCAGCGACGCGTGCAGTCGCATGCTTTGTGTAAGAAGGCTGCAGGGGATGGCTGCTAGCCATTTTGGATTTGTGGCAGCCACCCGTGTGTTGTATATTTGGAGAAGCGGTTCACGCATTTTAGGCTGCCAAAAAAGTTTGTAGCAAATTCACGATAGAGCAGCTGTTGGAGTGTTTTTTTGCCCTAAATACCGTTAAGAAGCTACTACGTATGTAATAGGCAGCTATTGGAGATGGTCGAAGTAGTAAGAACGGATATGGAGCAGCCCGGTCATGCCCGGGCACGTTCGCATGTCAGCCCGGCCCAGCAAAGACCCCACGGCATCCCCACAAAAAACCCCAACCCCTCCCCTCTGTGAACCCTAACTCACTCAATGTCCTCTGCTGCTCCGTCCCCTCCTCTCCCCACTTCAATTTTGGTCGAATCCGGCGGCCACTCGGGCTCCAACCTCGACGACGACAAGGAGCTGGCACTCTGTGTTGCATTGGAGCGGTCGAAGTTGGACACCGGGGGCAGCTCCGGATCTGCACCATCGTCGTTGCTGCATCGGCGCCGCGCGGACGTCGGAGCTGGCCCCTCACGGCCCGCGCACAGCTCGCGAGGGCAGCGCAGTCCGCTCCACCCTCGCGTCGTCCCCTTCCCCCGTCGGCCGCTGCTCCACACGGGGCAGTGGTAGGTGCTAGTGTCCGCTCCGCCGGCCCGCACACGCACTCCGGAATCGGAGCCGCGCGCCGCCCGCCGCGCGAGGCAGCGGGCAAGGGAGAGGGACGCGGCGGAGCAATCTGTGTGCCGCCGCAGCGGGTTGCCGTTGTGCCCCGACAAGGACGAGCAGCTCCTCATTTGGGTCTACCGCCGGTTGCTGACGGCAGAGATGGGCGCTCATCGGCTACGGAGGAAGGACGCCAAGGCACCCCGACTTGCCATTGAGCAGCCGGAGCGCGAGGCGCCGGAGGCGGCTCGGGTGGCCAAGCTCAAGCGGCAACAAGACAAGGTCATTCGGTAGATGAAGGGGCTCATCGTCCTCTCCGATGACTCCGACGATGACGGCGTCGATCACAACCCCACCTCCAACAACTTTGATGATCCATCACCTGCCGCCGACGCCTACAGCTGTGTCCGCGATCAGAAGGTCGAAGGCCTGTCGTCTGTCGTTTGTGGATTATGTGAACTTTGAGTATCTTTTGGAGAACAAGTTTGTGATCTTTTGGTGACCGAAATGTGCATATCTATGTCCATTTCATAGTCCATGCGATGATCCATGTAATTTATGTTCATGTTGCATGCGTAGTATAAATATAAGATATCAGGTATGAGAAATACGGATATGAAGGACACAAAGGACTACCCCGCGTACGCGCCCGCAGGCGCTCGTGAGGCCGAATTTGGTGACCCTGACCATAGATGCTCTAAACATGTACTATGCCCTAGGAAGAGAGAGTGCAACTTTTCTAGATTCTGGGTTCCAACGTTATAGTGTTCACCATCGCAAATCCGGTTGACGATTCCAAAGTTGCAAAGAGTCATGTGACCTGTCGAGCTGCAACTCTACTATACGCTCGACCCCCACCATTGACAGGAGGAGTGCGACGCTCCATGCATGCACGCCTCCTAAACCTCACTGGCTACGTCAGTATTTAGCTTACTGATAGTCTGATAGTACGCTTTCTCCCTTTTGTTGTTTGCTTCCATTCATCTTAAACTGTCATATGTTTTTTTACATGTTAAACTGTCAAATGTTGGGTGGCTAATTTTAGTCCGTGCAGTGTTCGAGTCGTCCCGCCTGGCCTTTCAAGGGGAGAGTGATGATCCTGTTGAAGATGCTTTAAGATAAAGCATCTACAATCGTAATGGGCAAATTTGACCTCTCAAACGTTCGTGGACGTGCCTAATACTAAGCGATCACACCGCAAATAATGCAATCCACATCCGGACACTTCAATTATCATATCTTAAATTCATAAAAACTCATGCAACTATGTGGATGCATTATACACATCATCCGACCACTCCATCACTACTAACATGCCATCGAACTATTAAAATTTGGCATGTTTAGCTATGGTGGAGATCATCCACGCCGTCCTTGCCCTTCCCGACGCCTTTGCCGTCCTTCTCGCGGAAGTACCGGTTGAAGACGCAGTAGGGATCGAGCCGGATATGTTCATTGCCGTAGCTGTCCTCCTCCTTAGGTGGCAGTCCAGCCATGGCACGGGACGCCTGATTCTGCTCTCGAGCGAGGGCGCACGTGTTCCTCCGCTGTCGATTCTTCACAATACGGATGCGGATGGCTTCCTCCTCTGAGGCCGCCCGCGCCGCCGCATCAGCCGCCTCTGTTATCGCCATTTCCGCCGCGATACAGGCCCCGACGGCCCTTATCCTCTCCTTTCCACGGCTGGCCACCCGTTCCTGGTGGGACTCATAGTCTGCCCGACCGGTGATGGAGAAGGAGAGATTTTTCGGCTGCCGGGATCGCGATGATCCAACACCAGAGGACCCGAGCGCCCGTTGAGCTGATGCTATGGAGTCGCGCCGGACAGATCCGTCCGTCGGCCGGGCGCTGTCCTCCTGGGAGCGGCGGAGTGCAATGCGGACCGCCATTACCTCCTCCAACCCGCACGGGGTGACATCCCAGTCAACAGATCCGGAGTGGTTGGAGTCAGATCCGCTGCTCGCCATGTCGGAGACGGCCGAAAATCGCCGGAAGTGAGCTCGGGTGGCGGAGGGAGTGAAGGGGAGAGGAGAGTGAAGTGGGTAGGGTTTGGTCGGGTGAGCGGATGGGGACGAATATTTGTCGGGTCGGATGGGCCCATCATGGACCGGATCTAACGTGACGGACGCGCCTGGGCGCCTCCATATTTGGCCTGGATATGAGGGATGCTGGTCAGCCCAGATGTTTGAGGCACGTTTAAGGCGTTCGTTTGGATTGAAATTTTGTGACCGGTCAGTGACCAGGCGAGCCGCCTAGGCGTTTGCGGAGGGTTTAAGACGCCCAGCTGTAGATACTCTAACAAACAGTGAGTGTTGCACCCATATTAGATGGTTTTCCTCGAAGGAGTGGCTAGAGTCTCAATCAAAAGTAATATAAAATAAAGTAAGAGAGAAAAAAGACAAAACGAAAAGAATTTTTTTTTTGCATGGATCTCAATATAAGATCTCACGGATATAATATCGACTGAGAGTTCTTCTTTAAGTCTCGCTCGACTGAGATTTAACGTCGTTTCCTCAAAATAGGATCTTAACCAGGAGAAACGACTTAACCTAGCCCGGCCGCATGCTTCTTTTTTTTTTTTTTTTTTGCCCTGGTGGACGCAAAGGACATTTCAGATTTTGAGCTGAGACCCAACCCAACCAAACCCAATGGTTTGTCCTGGGAAACAGAGAATCAGAGGGCCGGGTGCTGCTGATGCAGAGCCAGGATTTGCCGATCCGAGAGAAACGGTACGCGCGATACGAACGTTGGAACCAGGAAGCAAAAGCTGCCCTTCCTTCCTTCCCTCCTTCCTTCCTTCCTTCCTTCCGAGGGCATATAAGTAGTACACGTCTTGACTATTCGCCATGGCAAGGCCATTGACGATTCCAAAGCCGCGCAAAGACCCGTGGCCTGTGGCTGCGGAGGAGCGACTAAACTACTACACGCTGGACCGGACCTCCATTAACGTGCTCGCACATCTCCTAAGCCTCACTGGCCACGTCGGTGCTTAGTTTACTGGTGGTTCTACGTTTTCCCCTCCGCTTGTTTGGTTCCATCCGTCCCTTGGGTGGCGCGCGACGCGGGCATCGGGGCGTGGCGGCCATTCGCGAATCTTTTGAGCCTGTCGCGGCGCAGATGCAGCAGCAGCAGCCAGCCAGCTCTGCCGCTGCCGCTGCCGCTGCCCGTTCGAAAAGCCCGGTTCAAAATCAAATCCATCCGCCGTTGCATTGCCCAGCCTGCCACATGCATGCCGATGCCGATGCCGATGCGGAATTAGTTTAGTTTAGCATGGCTTGGTTGAAGACGGGATGAGCAGCAGAGTAAACAAGAGCGGGCGGGAGGGAGAAAGGTTGTTTGTTTTTGTTTCTTCCCACATCTTTTATTGCGCCTGGTCGGCCTCGGCCGCCCGCCCTCCCTCACGCTCTCCGCCTGCCTGTCAGTCAAGGCATTGGGATTCCTGGCGCTGACACTAGTTTAATCAGGGGCGCCACTGCTTATCTTACAATTACACGGTCCTTTTCGGGGGGCGAGCGGGAAGACACAGCTCCTCGTGCTCTATCTGTCCAAACCCTAAACTCAAAGCTGTGCGGCAGCAGATGCTTCAGATCACTCCGCTGATGCACCGCACCCGCCGATCCTCTTGCATTTTTAACTGCGTGCACAGCACCGATCCTGATTGGACGGCCCCTGATCGATCGTCCGGTCATCTTTCCTCGGATCGAAACCCTGCTCTTGCCATTCTGAATGACATTCGAGGAGTAGGAACATGATTGATTCCGCATTTCTGCACAGAACCAGTACTCCGAGAATGCACTCGTGCAGTGCGCGGAATGAGCATGCGGTGCTCGCAGTCATCTCAGATTCCATTTCCATCCCCCCTCCAGTCCAGCCCAGATCCAGCTACTGGCTGTGTTCCAGTAATGTAAAATTCGGATGCTTGCCGGAGCGAGTTCAGCCACAAGCCGCGCCGGCGGTACTAACGATGCATGTGCAATGAGCATCTCCACTCGCGTCTCCAACAGGCCATCAGTGCGAGTTTTTTCACGCCGGCGTAAAAAAAAACCCTCATTCGTACCCCCATGACGCTGAAATCCGCCGGCTCGACCCGTTTTTTGGCCTGGTGATCCCAGGCTGAACTCAGCGCAGTGCAATCCTTATTACATCCATCCATCTTCACTCGGAGTTCAGTTCAGCACAGCATCCCTTGAGAAAAGCGGCAGCCACTGCATATTTGCATTGCATGCCGTGTTCCCTTTTCTTGAGGTGATGTGATGTGATGCAGCGCTAGGGTTTATTCAGAGGGCAGCAGCAGCTCAGCCCCATGGCGTCGTGCGTCCTTCTGCTTAATTAGCCACATCACGATAATTGGCTTGGCCGGTGGGTGCAGTGCAGTGCAGGTGCAGGATCAGTTAATTTATGTACCACATCTGATATTATTATTTCATTTCAGCTCGAAGATGGTGGTGGATCGGTTCGCTTTACGTGCTACCCCTTTTGTTTATTGAGCATGAATGAGATTCAAAAAGCCCGATCGATCTCTGATCCTGTCGTCGCAGATCAAATTTGCAGATGAGCTGTTCCATCCAACTCCCAGTTAGCACCAAAAGCCACCAACGCACTATTATTTGACCTGCACTGCATCAGCAGCCATAGTACATAACTTATTGCATTTACCCGCACGGCCAAAGCTGCCGTCCCTCCTTTCTTTCATTCTTCTTTCTCGGCGGACTTTGCAGCATGAACAATATCTCGATTCCCCTTTCTCTTTTCTCCGGCTGGTTCAACTGAATAACTCATCATTTACAACTCGAGCTCGACCGACCCCAAACCCAAAGTGTGCTAGTAGAGATTTTAGATTTACAAGAAGAGTCTGTGCATGCATGCATCTAGTCTACTCCCTCCGTTTCTAAATATTTGTCTTTATAAAGATTTCAACAAGTGACTACATACAAAGCAAAATGAATAAATGCACACTCTAAAATATATCTATATACATCTGTATATGATAGTTTATTTGAAATTTCTAAAATGACAAATATTTAGAAACGGAGGAAGTACTACTTAATTTGTTGTTGCTACGGTGCCACCAAGCTACTTCCTCCGTTCGTAAATATAAACCCTTTTAGAGTTTTCACTATGGACTACATACGAAGTAAAATGAGTGAATATTACATTCTAAAATCTGTCTATATACATCCGTACGTAGTTCATATTAAAATCTTTAAAAGGCTTATAATTAGAAACGTAGGAAGTAGATCATAAGGACGAATCCTCTTGGTATGTTCCAAGGGCTGCATGCGTCCGTGCGTGCACTCGATCAGGCAGCTGGTTTATGCTTTTGATCATCTTTTGACGACGAGGTACACGATGCAATATTCGCCTTCTGATTTTGTTCTGTCTCTACATGCCAAAGTCAATTGCTTTCCGCAAAGATGCAACATGTTCTAAAGCCCACGGCTAGCCCCTCACCTCAGATCGTCCACTCAGGCACTTGCTGCTGCAGCTATAACTAGCTGGCCTGAACCAATCCACCATGCTGCACCCGGATCTCCATTTTTCCTCCTTAACAAAATGCACATTATTGATGCCAATTCCTCGCTCGGTTCGCCCAATAAATTTCCTGCTCTGCTCCGGTTTGATAGCGGCTTGATTGATCTGTCTGTCCACTAAGCTTAATTACGCGGCATGTGCTGGCGCTTTAAAAAAAACCAAAATCGCACTGTGCCGCGCCATGTGACTTCCATATCAGCTTCTGTTCATGGCAGCCTATGATTTCCTGGTGATAAACTATTTTAATTCATCGTGGGAATGCATTTTGATCTGTCCCATGTTAATTGATTTTTTATATGGTGCTGACCGAGCAATGTACTTTAATATGGTTCGTTTATTACAGCCCCGGAATCAAAACCGGCTACTGGCATAGTGTGTCTAGAGATACTTCATGCCCAATAATTAGGCATAATGCTCTTTTACCTCTATCCATGTCATCTTATAGTATCTATTTCCTTTACTGTTGCCCTAACTTATAACCTTTTTAAGATAATGCATATACCGCAGTTGCCTAAAAATTCATGGAAACACAGTTGACCTTGATGACTTTGAGTTTTTCTTTTGAACCTCCGCCAACCGGAGACTCTATATGAGTGTGAATTC